>NC_056747.1:1160919850-1160990674 GCF_019279795.1 Protopterus annectens | reverse complement strand
GGTTTTTTTTTAACTGAGAGAAGAGCCCTGTTCCGTGGGATGAGGTTCTATCCCTGAGTCTGTCCTCTTCTAGAGATGTCTCTAGCAAAAAGAAACAAATTTAGTCATTTATTTGTCGTCCTCGAGCTCTTTTCCTGTTCAGGAACAATTTATCTGGTCGAGTTATTGCAAGCTTTACAATGTCTGAAAAGCGAAAAGTATGTTGTGAAAAAAAACTGGGCAGCTCTCCCTATTAAAGCAGTTTCTATTTTAGATGGAGATGATAGGGAAAGGAGACAGGGCTAGATCCAGACATTGATTCTGAGGAAGGTGTTTCATCAGAATCCCCTATAGAAAACATTTTTTTTTTCTGAAAATATTTCGAAAATGATCAACTCTATTTCAGTGGGATAATTTGAAATTTAAAGGGACAGTTTCAGAGATTTTTTGTTTTCAATCTAGTCTTTGTTTACATTTCAATCTTGCTTTCCGAGCATGTCCCAGCTTTGGCTGAGGGGGGTGGGGGGGGGGGGGGCGGGGGGTGCTTTTAGCCACTTTCTGTGATCTTAGTCAAATTACATCTCTAATTGCAATTTTACTCTCATCGGCTGTCGTTGAGTCATTCATTAGTTTAATCTGTGCTTTTTATCCTCTGAGAAAATTAAGCTTTCTGCAGAAAGCATAAGAAGAGTGCAAAGCTAAAACATTCGTTAATAGAGTTTTATGTTCACTTGAATTTTTTTATTTTGTGCGCATTTCTGAATGCTGGTTAAGTGCTATGATGTTTTGCATGACTGTCACTTGCTGTGTAGAAAGCTTCAGAATGATGCAAGTTTCGAACAGTAGTAAAAGTAGTTACTTTTTTTCATGTTTTTTTTTTTCTCTCTGAATACCAGCCAGTTATTATGGTTTTCTGACCTAGATAAAAAAAAAAAGTGACCCAAGCAGTAGATTATTTTAATCAATGAAATCCAAAACTTACTGTCACAGTTGGGGGCTGTGCAGTACGGCAACCTGTGATCAGTTTTGCATACTAATTCTGAGATTGCTTTACTGCATATTAAGGGGAGTACGTCAAGTGACTGTTAAGATTTGGAAAGAATTCACTAAACTGTGCTGTTTTGACTATACTGCTCGCAGTTACGTTATGCAGAATAAATAAAGGAAATAAGAGCTGCACAATTAAAATAAGCTTTTTGACAGTTTCATAAAAAGTAAACATTGTCTTGCCTAGCCACCCCCACCACAAAGACACGCAAAGATGTAATAACCTTATTGTTCCTCAGTGATCGGGGACTGAAATCTTTGACAAAAACTGAATATTGCTAATTGTTTTCATCAGAGGCAAGGAAAACAGGGCTGCATAGAGTAAATTGAAACCAGGAGTAAGGTTGATGACTTAAGTGGATGGTGACAACTGAGAGGCATCAGGACAAAATTCTTTAGGTCACAGTTTTAGATTGTGCGGTTGTCCTTTTAAGAAATAATATGGCATGGTTCAAGTGGATATAGCAGTAACCACACCTGTCCTTGCTCTGTCAGCCCTAGATTATTTTGAGGTAGCCTGTACTAGGACAGACACAACATCCATTCCTTAAAACTGAACAGACTTTAAAAAGGCCATCTGTCTTAAAAATGTTTATTTTCTCATGCGCAGTTCTTTCTACTTCGTGTTGTTGCTAATAATCTGGTAAATGCTAATTCTTCGCCTCCTGATAAAGTTGGGAAAGTCATTGACAGATTTGGTAGAATAATATATTCTTCTATAACCTTAGCCTTCAGAGTTCTAAATTATTAGGGTTCAGTGTTGAAGTATGTCACTTGTTTTGAAATTGTGGGGGGCTTTTATGTCTCCTTACCTTTTGCTGATAGCAGAGCTAATTTCAATTATGCTGTTTTTCACTGTTTCCCTGATTACTGCAGGGTGTTAAGATCTTTCATAATTTTTTTTTTTTAACTTCAGTGCCTTCATCTTCCTTTTTCAGAAAGCAGAACAACAAACCCAACAATCCTATGTGGAGCAGAGTTTTAAGAAAGTAGCAGGAAGGGTCTAACAAAAGAAAAGGAGCTTTCCTGAATAAGGGACAGTCCACCAATAATGAATATTGCAGCATTCTTCCTCTGTCACTCTATTAAATATGTCCCCAAGTGTGGTTCTTCATTTTCCTCTTTGGCAAGTGATTGTTACAGACAGGTCCTAAAAGTTGCACAGGAGAGCTACCACTAGCATTGTGGAGAACCTACCTTGCTTTTAAGGAACCCCCCTCCTCCTTAATCAGGTTTCCCTGTTTCCTTCTGCATCAGTCAGATGCTTGCCCTAGGACTTCTAAAGTCTGTGTCCCTAGTTAGGTTTCGCAAAGGATTTTATTCCAGAATTTTTCAGGTGCCAAGCATGGAGTTTTCTTGGAGACCAGTGCCTATCCAGTCCCCATTCAATCTGTTTGCAAAGGTTGCAAAGGTCAAAATGTTGACTTAGTAGAGTTCGTAGGTAGGTACTACGGTATCTGCCCGAGGGCATTTATAAGCCTAGCCAGAGTGTCAGCTTTCGCCGCCCCATTGATTAATTAACTGAGCCTCTGTCAAGAAGAACCAATGAAGTGATCCCAGGGGTGTATTTTCTGTTACCCATCCACTCGTCAAGGTTTCTCTTGAAGAGTGTTAGTTAGGGGCGCTCTGGCCAATGTAGTTAGGAATTTTGTTCCAAAGCATGAGAAGTCTTTGTGACAGGATTCTATCCCTCCAGCATGTTCTATTTATTGTTGTGGTGAGGTTTGGCTCACTAGAGCGAGTGGCTTGCAGTGACTTTGATTTCTTTAGGTGGAGCATGTCCATCAATTCTGAGTTGCACCTAGCTGTGTAAGTTAGGCAGAGATCACCTCTGAGTAAGCAATATGCCATTGAGTACAGCCGGAGTTTTTCCAGTCGGGCTGCATAGAACATGTGTTTGAGGCCAGTAATCCTCTTAGTGAGGCACTTTTGTCTTCTTTCCAGCTGTTGGAAGTGGCTTGTGAGGTGCATCCCAAATGGGGCATTGTACTCTTATGATCGGTCTGATGAGTGACTAGTAGAGGGGCACTATAACCTCTCTATTTCTAGATGCGAACCCTTTAGTAATTAGATGGGCTACATAGAAGGATTTCCTAACTACTTTGGCAATATGATTGTCAAAGGAGAGATTACTGTCTCTCTGGGTCCCCAGATCTCTTATTACCTCTTCTGTATTAAGGGTGCTTCCATCTATGTGGTAATTCATGGGTGTTTTGTTTTTCCCAAATGGGATGACTATGCATTTTTTGGCATTTAGCTTGAGACCATGACTTTGACACCAGGTGTCCATCTCAGTAAGGCCCTTTTTGAGAATGTCCGTGTCAGCCGGAGAGTCAGTTATGGCTCCTAGTTTGCAGTCATCGGCGAACTTGGTTAGCCATAGTCCTCCTGTGTTTGCCTGTACTTCTGAGAAATGTATGCTGAACAGTAGGGGTCCCAGGACCGAGCCTTGTGGGCACCACTTGTGACTGGCTTAGTCGGACCTGGAGCCTATTCTTACTGTGTGAGTTCTGTCTGTAAGCCAGTTGGCAACCCATCTCATGACTTAGGGGTTTATGTTCAGGCTGGTGAGTTTTTCTACAATTTCTGATTGGGGAATGGTGTCAAAAGCCTTGGCGAGGTCAAGGTAGTCTGTGTGAACCACCTTCCCCTCATCTGTGGCCTTGGTGACTGTCTCGAAGAAGTCATCCAGGTTTAGTAGGCATGATCTGCCCTTAACAAAGCCGAAATGCATCGGATTAAGTGTTTGGAGGTTCCGAATGTCTTTGTTAATGAGTACCATGATGATGCACTCCATAGTCTTGCAGACCAGGCTAGTCAGGCTTATGGGGCGATAGTTACCAGGGTCAGTTGTGGCCCCTCCTTTGTGGAGCGGAATAACTGTTGCTGTGCTTCATTCTATGGGCACGTAGCCTGTGGAGAGGCTGAGGTTTAAGTGTGTTTAGGTGAGGGGGTTAGTTCGGTTTGTAGTTTGTGCAAGACCCAGCCTGGGACACCATTTGGCCCCATTGACGCTGTGCTTTTGGCTTTTGAAAGGGCTGTTTTCACCTGTGCTTCTGTGATTTCCAGGACACTACACTTTTCTGGTATTGTTGTGGGCCCTTTTTGTGGTGAGGTGGGTGAAGTTTGCACTGAATGTATCTGCCAGAAGTTGGCAATATCAGTAGGTTCAGTATATTTTATGCTATTTTGCACTAGCTCAGAGCATATCTGCAAGTTGCCTCTTAGATTCTTGATAACCACAAAGCCTTCTTTAGTTGTATCTTTCGAATCCTTGGCAATTTTTCTTTCGAAGTTAGTCTTGGATGATTTTGAGGGACCTTAGTTTCTTACTGATCAGGGATGTCTTTCCTTCTTGTGATTTGCTTTTTTTTTCTGAACTAGTTTCCTCCTCCTATTGTATAGCCTGTTTATTGCAGGGGTCCACCAGACTGTTTTCCTTCTCTTAGAGGGGTGAGTCTTGGTTTTGCTAGGGATGGCATGGTCCATGTATCCTTGTAGGTGCTCAGAGTGCATTTGTAAAGCTTCCCGCATCTTGGACACTGTTATCCTTTAGTGTGGGGGCTGTGAAACTTGCCAGCTGTGTCTTAAGTAAGGTGAAGTTTGCTATAGAAAACTTTTTCACTGTGGTTTTCTTGGTTGGGGGTGGTGGTGTGGTGTGGACGTCCAGAGTGATTAGTTTATGGTCTGATCTAACCAGTGAGAGGTTGACCTCCGGTGCAGAACACCTGTCGCCCATGTTGGTGATGACCAGGTCCAGTATGTTTTCATCTCTGGTAGGGGAGTTTACCAGCTGATCCAGTGCATTTGAGTTGATAAATTCCAGGAAGTACTGGACATGGAAGTTTGCACTTGAGTAGTTTTCCCAGTTAACAGTAGGGTAATTGAAATCTCTCAATATAAGGGTGTTCGGTAGGACCTTCATGTTTTCCAGTGTCTCCAGAAAGGCGGAGTGGTGGTGCTGGGTCATGGAGAGTGATCTGTAGCAGGTGACAATTTGCATTGCAGATTTGCCCAATGTTAGTTGCACATGGATGATCTCAGAGGTATCATGCTGCGCCACTAACCTGGAGGTGTAGGTATCCTTGATGAATATGGATACACCCCCCTCCTTTTGTGTTTTGGTCCATGTTCTGTGGCCAAAATGTGTGCTATGAGTTGTAGCCCGGTAGTGCTGGAGTGCTCTGTGGAGCCTCGAACCAGGTTTCAGTTACTGCACAGATGCCGACGTTCTCCATACTGAGAAGTGCTTTGAGCGCGTGCATTTTGAGATTTAAACTCCTGGCGGTGAGTAGCATAACCCTTATTTTTTTATTTGTGCTGTTTACGGACGTGGGTTTGTCTTTTGAGCCTTGCCTAAAAAAAGGCACTATGGGGACAGCAAGAGCCTTGGCCAGTATTTGAAAGCCTAGGAGTGACAGGTGCAAGCCTTCTCTTGCAAAGCAACGAGGCTTGTCGAGCATGTCATCCCAGGCTGACACACTGGATCCCCTTTGAATGACACCAGAAGCTTAGCCAATTGTTGAAATTGATCTTTTTTTTTTTTTATACTGTGGTATAATTTTTGGTGAGGGCAGGATAGTACTCAGGGTCATACCCGCCTGGGCTACATGATCAGAAAGTTCTTCCATGTCTCTTCATGTAGTCGAGGGAGGTAGGTCTCAGGTCATTCACACCAACATGAACTATGATAGTCATATTTGTACTTGTTCTGGAGTAACCTGAGTGCTTGTGTTATGTGGCGGATTCTGGCTCCCGACAGGCAGTTAACAGTAACCTTGTCCAGCCTAGTGAGTGGGGATGTCAGTGTGCCTGACTGTAGCGTTGCCTATTAGTTTGTTAGGTATGTTATTTCGTCTTAAGGGTTGTGATTGTGCGACACACTGATTTTGTGTTTTATGTGTTGTCTGGTTTGTGACTGGAGGTGCAGGTTTTTTGGGTGTCTGCTTTGGAGGTCTTGTGATGCTTTTGCAGGTTTTTATTTAGAGCCTCCGAGTATGATTTTGTGTATTTTTTGCCAGTGCTGGTTTAGTATGCCTGTGTGAGGCTGGAAATGTGGTGCAAGTGTTAACCTTCTCCTCATGACTGCCTGTTCCAGTCTTGGGTGGAGAGAGCTCTTAGCCTCCAATTTAGCTATATAATTCTCTCACATATGTTAATGTTTTGTGGTAGGAGGAGAGGGTTGTCTGTGTACATGAGGCAGTTGTAACATTGCCTCAGGATACCCACGTTCACCAGCTGGACTGGTGAGTATACCTGAAATTGCCCTTTGTCATGCCTGAATTAGTAGGGTGAGCTGCTTAGTCACTTGGTTGATGAGGGGTGAATAATGAGCCTTGCCCTGCTGGGCAATCAAGTGTCTTTGTATATTAGTGCTTTCTATTAGGTGTGAGGAAGTGTTGTACTGTAGGATGCTTTTTAAGTGCTTAGGTTGAGAGTTGGATTACTTTCAAGGGAAAAACTGAAGAGGAAACTTGGTGGAGCCGGGAATTGTCTAGCCCTAGCTAACTGGTGCTGCCCAGATGTGCAACACCATGTGAATGCGTTTTTTACAGCAGGGAAATGAGAGAGAGAAATTAGCCCAAAATGGCCTATAAACTACTAACTTCTGGGCTGGAACCACTCCTCCAGGGACAGATGGCTGCTCAAAGCTCTCCCTCTCACAGGTGAACAGAGGAACTTCCTTCTATCCAAGTAAGGTATGGGCAACTCAGAAACTTGTAACACAGCCCTGAATTCAGCACTAGCCTGAAAACTGGACTATACTAGCTTAGAAAGGTGGGAAGCAAGGACAATTGTTTTGAAAAGATAAGGCAAAAATAGTAAAAAAAAAAAAAAATACACTTAAAACAGCTTTAAATGACTACAAACAGTACAAAATACACTTAAAACAGCTTTAGATGACTACAAGCAATCGGAAAAGGCTTTTAAACAAATTACCCAATTAACCAGTAAAAATATCTTAAAACTGAGCCCTGTTCCTGTAGTCTTCAATCAGACACGTTCTAACTGCACACTCCTGCTACTGGGGTGCAGGGGGGCCTTCTCCAAAAAAGAAGGCCTGGATTAGTGCTCAAGTTATACAAACAAAGCTAGATTCAGCAGGCCTGAATCTAGTTTATGCGACAGCAAACAAGGCACACCAATTTCAGTAAGAAACGGTTCAAATTCGCAGGTACTATAAGCCTCTAACCAGAAATTCCCAGCTCAGAAGGGCAGAGTCCAGCCTCTCCTCCCACAAGAGTGCAGACCACAAACCTTCTGTTTTATCCCTCATTCAGGCTTTGAGAATACTGGACTTTGAAATATGCCCATGACATTACCATTGCTTAGAGAGTTCAGAAAGTTGCTAAGGCGTTGTGTTTGGGGGTTATATTATCAGTTCTCTCTGTTGCTGTTTGGATTATCTATTGTTCCAAAAGTGTTTACAAAGTGCCTAGCTTCAGTGGTGTCCAGTTGCATAATGCAGAGTGCATCTGTTTTTCCTTAGACTTATCTTTGTGGATTCTATTTTTCCTGGTATTTCGTTTTAACCATTTGGAACCGTTGGAAATCAATTTCCTAAGTTGAAATTAAGGAATTATAGTTGCCAAGGTGCATTTCTTTCTGTTATTTTTCCCCCTTCTTCTGGGTGCATGGGTGGGTACCCCCACTCCCCTCCTCTGGGTGCTTGGGTAGGTTCCCTCGCTTCCCCTCCTCTGGGTGCGTGGGTGGGTTCCCTCGCTTCCCTTCCTCTGGGTGCGTGGGTGGGTTCCCCCGCTCCCCTCCTCTGGGTGCGTGGGTGGGTTCCCCGCTCCCCTCCTCTGGGTGTGTGGGTGGGTTGCCCTGCTCCCCTCCTCTCCTCTGGGTGTGTGGGTGCCTAGGTGCATGGTTGGGCTGGGTGGGTTCCTCTCCTTTCCTCTCCCTTTCTCTGGGTGTGTGGATCCCCCCTCATGGGTCCCCCTCCTCTCCTCTGGGTGCTTGGGTGGGTCCTCTTCTCCTCCTCTTGGGTGCGTGGGTGGGTTCCCCCTTTCCTCTCCTCCTCATGGGTGCGTGGTTGGGTTCCCCCCTTCCTCTCCTCTGGGTGCGTGGGTAGAGTTCCCTCCGCTCTTCTTTGTGTGTGGGTTCCCCTCTCCCCTCCTTTCCTTTCTTCTGGGTGAGTGTGTGGGTTCCCCCTCCCCTTCTCTGGTTGCGTGCTTGGGTTTCCCCCGTTTTCTCTGGTTGCTTGCGTGAGTTCCCCCCTCCTCTCCTGTGAGTGCATGGGCCCCCTCTCCTCTTCTCCTCTGGGTGGGTGTGCAGGTTCCCCCACCCCTCCTCTCCTCTGGGTGCGTGGGTGGGTCCCCGTGGTCCACTCCCCTTCCCCTCCCATGGGTGTATGGGTGGATTCCTCCGCCTCTCCTCTGGGTGCATGGGTGGGTGGGTGTTTAGGGTGTTAAAGTCCCTTAAATTGAGTAGGAAACCTCCTGATGGATCAAAAACCTTTTTTGATCCCTTCTCTTTGAATTGTGTTTCTAGGATGTCTTATTGACTCCTTTGGTTCCTGGCATCTGTGATTCTCATGATTCCTCTGACTGATTACACACGCGAAAAATTCAGTGGCTTCTAAAACTGCTTGGACCAAATATTCTCCATTAGACATCATGTTCCAGTTGTGGATTTTTTTGGAGAGAAGAATTGTTTGGAATATAGAACTATTCTAGTTGAATCCAGCTGTACCATTCTCTGTCACCTTCTTCTCAGTCTATGACAACAGATTTTGCATGGAAGACATATCCATGGGGGTAAAAGTGCAGGGTCTTTGCAACAAACAAGACAGGCAAAAAGCGCACAAAGATTTTTGCTGTGATACATGCTATAGAATCTCTTTGCCACTTGTAGTCCCAGGACCTTTGCATGTAAGTACAGTTGGCACCACTGTCTGTGTTAGCTGGTTATGGTAGTGTTTAAAATTGCAGTTCAGTACAGCCCACCATTCCAAGCTTCTACACTTTTTTCAGAGGATAATGTTGTGGCAGACAAACTGAGCAGGACCAGGACAGACCCTTACAAATGAAACTAAATGGGGGGGGGGGGGTCCTCCAGTATTTAATCTA
This sequence comes from Protopterus annectens, assembly GCF_019279795.1. Taxonomy (NCBI): domain Eukaryota; kingdom Metazoa; phylum Chordata; order Ceratodontiformes; family Protopteridae; genus Protopterus; species Protopterus annectens. The sequence goes on along the minus strand of NC_056747.1, from coordinate 1,160,981,576 downwards.
GTTGTGGGGAATACCTCGGCTGTCTTGTCCTAAGAGGAGACAAACAGATCTGTTTTAAGTTCTGCTCCAGTATTCCTTCCAATAGACTTGGAAAACAGTCACTTTTTTTTTCTGAACAAGAATGTTCCTGTAGATATTGCTACCCTTTCCACTGATGCCAAGGTGCATCCTGAAAATCCAGAAGGGCTCCCTAAAAGTCATTGTTGTGGTTCCCTCTTGACCCAGACAGCAACAGTGGTCTCCCTTCTTATGGAATTGACTAAGAGCAATTACCACAAACTTCTTCACAGATTAGATTAACTTGCACAAGATGGAGATGTTCATTGTGTTACACTGCTGCAGTCATCATAGTGGGGTTATCCTGCCATCAGGCGGTCCCGCAGTTGGCCAGAGTTCCAAAGTCTTGGTCCGGCGTCGGTTGCTGTCGCTTCTTCCCTGACGTCAGTGTGCCAGGGGTATATAAGAGGCATCCAACGCCATTTTCTTCAGTCTTTCTTGCCGCGCGGTGCCTGAAGCAGTTTGCAAGTGCCGATCGGCCGACTCCTGAGATTTTCAAATCGAATTTCAGACCGAAGTCTTCAATAAAGCTAAGTACCCCGTTGGGAACCTTTTCTTGCCTCAGTCCGTTGTCAGAAAAAGTTAACAATTGCATTTCTTGTGGGAAGCAAATACCTCATAAGGACTTTCATTCTTATTGTATTCATTGCCTAGGCCCAGACCACGACGTCACAGGTTGTTGGTTTTATGCTAGGTTTAACAAACTAACTATTAAACGTCGGTTTGATTTCGCCCGACATTATTTTGGTAGGAAATTTAATTATACCATGCCGTCGGAGCAACCGATGAATGCATAAAAAAACGCAAAGATAAGGACAGGCAGCCGAGACCTAAACCAGACTCTGAGGCCTCTGCTAGGCCAGTCGCCGGTTCTCCGGTTTTCAGTGAGGTGCCTACGCAGCCCCTGACGACCGCTGATTTAGAACCCCAGGCGGCATCCGATTCCCAAGCGGAGATTGCTAGGCCTCCACAACCTTTATCTTTAGGCCCTTCTGACTCCATGGCTGAAGAAGATTCCGGTGCAGTTGAAACGCCTTCAGTTGCAGAAGGTGTCTTCAGACCGACTACACTCACTATTAAATCCTATGCAAAACTGAAAACTCTTAAAATCAAAGAAGACTGTACAGTCTCCAGTACAAGGCCCCATGCCTAAGAAACAGATGCTTAAGATGGCTGAAGACTTAATTACCCTAATCAGGGGTTCCCATCCCCCTCCTGATAAAAGACCTAGACAGGAGGAGGACTATTCTTCCTCTGACCAGGTTTCAATTTCCTCAGATTCTTCTGAGGAACAGGAATACTCTTTTCCCCCTTATGAAGACTCTGATTGAAGAGTCTATTCCTTCAGCATCTCTCCTAGAAGACTACTGTTTTGGGGAAACTTTACATACCATGAGGGAACATTTCCACTGGGAAGGCCAGGATTACTCTGATTCTAAGAAAAGGCTCAGAGAGTTCCTTTTACTACCCCAGCACAGACCACTTGCTATTCCACCCGTGTTAAGACATTGTGGATGATGATTATTCAGAATCTAGCCTTAACCCAGATTCACTACCTCCTGCACCAGCCAAACCAGACATATACTACAGAGTCCCTGACTCACACAAATTCCTATATAAAAGCCCTGTTACTGACCCAGAAACCATTTCCCAGGGTTCCAGAGGGGTTAAGGCCTCTATTGCTAAAAATCCTGTACCCTCTGAAAGGGATTCTAGAGCACTAGACAGATGGGGAAAGAAAGTATATACCTCAGCTACTCTAGCTATGAGGGCCTTACATTGCCAGTTTCAGATGCTGAAATATCAACAATATTTGATGTCTCAATTAAAACAAAAAATGATCACACATACAGAGCAGCCTGATTACAAGGAAATGCAAGATTTGTTGCATGCAGCTGAACAAGTGGGAAAACATACTTTGCAATGTGGATTTGATTCATTGGAAGCTTCTTGTAGAGCAGCAGTGACAGGGTCTGTCATACGTAGGCATGCTTGGTTAAAAGAACAAACTTTACCTGATTATGTTAAAGCAAAGTTATTGGATGCACCTTTACAGCAGGATGTTTTATTTGGTGTAAAAGCAGAAGAGGTTTTAAAGAAAATGGAGGATAAGGCAAAATCTATGCAGATGGTCAAGGATTTTTTACAGGTTCAACCCCCTTGTTTCAGCAGAAATTGGCCAAAGAAAAACTGGTCCTTTCCAGCTTCTGACAGACCACAGAGGGGCAAATACAGACGCCCAAGGGGCAGTGGTCAGTCACAGGGCTCTTACAAGCCTCGACAGTGGGGTGCCACAACCCAGGAAGGAGGAGAAGACAGGTCTCAAACTATCAGAAGACAAACACAATGACTTACCCCTCAGACTGCCAAGCAAATCCCTCTTGGCAGCTCCCTTGGGAGGAAAACTAGCACTTTTTGCAGACAACTGGCACATCATCACAAAAGACAAATTGGTCCTAAATATTGTATCTCAAGGATACAGATTCCACTTTCACACTTTACCAAGGATAAAAGGAATGCCAAACCTGCCACCAAATCAATGGGCAGAGGCTCAAAAACAAATTACAGCTCTCATGGACATGAGAGCCATTCAACAGGTTCCTACACAGGAGCAAGGACAAGAATTTTACTCAAGACTCTTTCTAGTTCCCCGAAAGGACAAAGCCTGGAGATCCATTCTGGACCTCTCAATTCTAAACACATATCTGGAAGTACCCAAATTCAAGATGCTAACACTACAGCAACTTCTTCCCATGCTGGGCAAGAAGGCTTGGCTAGTAACGGACCTCAAGGAGGCATACCTGCATGTCCCTATCAGACAAAATTGCAGAAGGTACCTCCGATTTATAGCAGGTTCAACCCATTACCAATTCTCTGCAGTGCCCTTTGGCTTATCTACTGCACCCAGGGTCTTCACAAAATGCCAGGCACCAGTAATTGCATACTGCAGAAGAGGAATTCAAATATATCCATACCTGGACGACTGCCTTATTCAAGCAGAAAGCAAGGACATTCTTTTAAAGCATCTGGCGTTTGTCAAAAACCTATTAAGTTGCCTAGGGTACACAGTAAACAAAAAGAAATCAAAACTAGTGCCCTCACAAGACATAATATTCCTGGGTGCCAGCTTAAATACAACTGCCCAGATGGCTTATCTCACTCCAGACAAGCAAGGACAAACTGACTCAATACTTCAAAATGATGGCAACAAAAACCCAACTCCCTGCAAGAAAAATTCTGCAGGCCTTGGGATTCATGGCATCTTGCATACTACTAATTCCGTATGCAAAACTGCATATGAGGAAATTACAATGGTACCTGAAAAGCGTATGGACTCAACACAGCCACAGCTTGGAAACAATAATACCACTCATTCCCTGCCTTCAACAGGAGTTTCTATGGTGGGCTCAGGCATGTCACCTTAACAAGAGTCAGCCTTTTACCTTACCCACAGCCAGGCAAACTATAACAACAGATGCATCGGATTATGCCTGGGGAGCACACATGGCAGGACAGTGTATTCAGGGCAAGTGGTCTGCAGATCAAAGGCATCTATGTATCAATCAAAAAGAGATGCTAGCTGTACAAAAATACCTAACAGCTTTCAAGGACCTCCTACATCCAGGACAACTCCTAATAAAGACGGACAAAACCACAGTGATGTGGTACATAAACAAGCAAGGGGGCACACATTCCTACCCTCTATGCAGGCAAGCAATGACCTTGTGGAACTCAGCACTGACCTACCAAGTTCAACTACAAGCACAATTCCTGCCAGGAAAGAAAAACACATTGGCAGACGATCTAAGCAGAAACATCATAGATCCTCATGAGTGTAAACTAGATCCACAAGTATTCGCAATGATAACTCAAAAATGGGGGAGCCCAGATATAGATCTGTTTGCCTCCCCCAAAACTACCAAATACGGAAATTTTGCACAAGGACATACCACACACTAGCCTGGAAAATGGACGCCCTCTCATTCAGTTGGAAAACATTAACAGTGTATGCCTTTCCTCCACTGCCTCTTCTGGCAAAGGTGCTGCTGAAAGCCAGATTAGAGAGGCTACAAATGATGCTCATTGCTCCAGACTGGCCACGCCAACACTGGTATCCAATACTAAGGAACATGGCTCAAGGCCCACCATGGATTTTACCTCAAATTCCTCACCTGCTCACTCAGCAAAACAATCAGATTCTACACAGCCATACACAGCCAGCTCAAGACTTTAAATCTGGCTGCATGGCAAATTACCTAAACAACCAGTCAACACTTCTCTCTAAAGCTGTTATAGATGTCATTCTGGAGGTCAGGAGGCCCAGCACCAGGAAAGCCTATTCAGACAAATGGAAAAGATTCTGCGCCTGGAACCAGGCTAAAGGCCAAAACATTCCTCAGATTCTACAATATTTAACTGAGATGTTATACAAAGGACTTTCCTTTTCATCTATTAAGATCCATGCCTCAGCTATTTCACCTCAATACAACACGGATCCTCGTATATCTTCACATCCATTACTAAGACATTACCTCAGGGGGGCTAAGAACATAACACCGCCCCGGAGAGCGCCAACACCAACTTGAGATCTCAACTTTGTTTTGGAAAAACTTACACTACCGCCTTTTGAACCAGCTTTTACAGCTGATTTACAGTTTCTATCATGGAAAACTTCCCTGCTGCTAGCAGTAACTTCAGCACGAAGAGTCTCAGAGCTACAGGCCCTAATGGCAGTGGAGCCTTTCATCATTTTTCATCAAGACAGAGTCGCTTTACGAACTAACCCTTCCTTTATGCCAAAGGTGGTATCCAGTGTGGCCCCAAACCAAACCATTCATTTGCCCACCTTTTATCCAAACCCCCAGAACAAAGGGGAAAGGCTCCTACACTCTTTGGACATTCACAGGCAATTACGTTACTACTTGGATAAAACTAAGGCTTTCAGAAAGTCTGACCAGCTCTTTGTATCCTATGCTGCAGGATCACAAGGAAAGGCTATCTCAAAACAGACCATTTCAAAATGGATAGGACATTGTATCCATTACTGCTACACACACCATGGGAAACCTTTACCTGGTAACATTCGGCCCCATTCCACCACACTACAGCAACATCAACAACCTTCCTCAGAGGGGTACCAACCAAGGATATTTTGGAGGCTGCAACTTGGAGTTCAGTGCACACTTTCACCAAGCACTATCACTTACCTCTATACTCTAAAACCAGAGCTGGCTTTGCCACTGCAGTTCTGCAGGGCCTACTAGCTTCTCCAAACCCGGTTTAGTTCCACCACCCATCCTTAGCTTTGGGGTTCAACCCAAGTGTGATGACTGCAGCAGTGTAACACGATGAACATAGTACAGTTTTGTACCTATCATAAATGTAGATGTTCGAGTGTTCACACTGCTGCAGTCCAGGTTACCCTCCCTCCATCCCTTCTGACCTAACTGAACTTTCCTATACCTTTCTATCCTGTACAACCTTTGTGGTGTATTTGCTTGTAACTGAAGGTATTCCTTTTATTCCTTTTATATGTTTTATTAGCAATATGTATTGTCAGGTGCCCCCAAGTAGGTAGGCATCTGGGGCAAGAAAAACTGAAGAAAATGGCGTCTGATGCATCTTGTATACTCCTGGCGCACTGACGTCAGGGAAGAAGCAACAGCAACCGATGCCAGACCAAGGCTTTGGAACTCTGGCCGACTGCGGGACCGCCTGACTGCAGGATAACCCAAGTGTGATGACTGCAGCAGTGTGAACACTCGAACATCTACATTTATGGTAGGTACAAAACTGTACTTTTGAGCCATCTCAGTCTGAAACAACTGCAAGTGCCTGGCTAGATGGTTAAATTTTGATATATTTTAGGCACCTTGTTTCTGAGGTTGTGTAACCGGTACTAAAGGTGCCAAGAAAGCCTGCTACTAGGAAGTCTTATGTTAATAAGTGGAAAAGATTTGCTAGTTGGTGCCACTCCAGCAACCATGTCCCATTCAGGTCTTGTGCAACACTGTTTTTATAATGTTTGTGTTGCTATACTCAGGTTTATCTTGCTAAACTATCAAGGCTCGTTTGTCTGCCATTTCAGCATGTATGCCCTTAGATCGTCTTCTTTCTTCTCAAACATTGGTAAGGCATTTTCTTAAAGGGATTTTACATGCAAGATCACCAAGCAAACAAGTGGCACCTTTCTTTGATCTTAACTTTCAGTGTTTTGTAACTTGTATTTTTTAAGGGGGAATGCAAGTAGTTTTAGGTGAACCAACTCATCAGTCTGATAAATGGTTTATTGCATGGAAGACTGTCTTGTTCATTGTTCTGACATCTGCAGAAAGAGCTCTTATAGTGGGTAAATGCTCTTGGAATTCCATAGAAAGGGTTGTTTTAAGGGAAAATAAAACTCATTCATACGAAGTGTTTTTTGAGCTTACATTGAATCAAACCATCATTTTCCTTTTCATAACCAAAAATCAGGGAGAGAAGATTATACTTTAGATGTGCATCGACAAACTAAGTCCTTTAGGAAAGCTGAAAGCTGTTTCCTGTTCCTTTTATAGGAAGTAAAGGACAATCTGTGTCAGAGCTGACTATTTTTAGATGGTTGTCCCTCACTGTTTCTTTCTGTTCACACTGTAATAAAACCGTTCTAGGCAGGGTAAAGGCACATTCTACTAGAGCCTTGTCTTCTCTGATATATTGGAAAAGAGTGGACTTGCAGCTGCATCGTCCTGTGTCCATACTTTTACAAAGCACTACAAGTTGGACTCCTTTTCCATGTGCTGAAGAAACTTTTCTAGGACTGTTCTCCAGGTGCTGCTGGATCCTAATCCATCCTTCTCCCCAGTTAAAGTATGGTAATCTACCCATATAGGTGTAGGTTACAGCAGCAGTGATTTATGATGTGTGTAATAGTTTGTGAATATAAAGTTGTCTATTTTTAGGGCAGCCGCCTCTCTTTCTTTGTAGCAAGGAAGGGTCCTGAAGGTTTTTGGTGTGCAGGTTGCTATTTTCTCCATTTTCAGCTTGAGCTTGCAGCTGCCCAGCTGCATGTGTGAAAGGAGCCAAAGGCTTTAGAAGATTGTTATAGCCTTGGCAGGATGTAACCAAAATAACTATAGGCTACTGTAGCAGTGATTTAATCTAACACGTACTATCCTGGTTAGTGCAGTTTACACAAGTGTACCTTTACTGTATGTTATCTAAATAGCCACTTGGTGACTTGCAGACCTTGGGTGCTTTACATCCGTTTCACTTTGTATGGAGAGGCAATTTAATTTTTACACTAGACTGTATTCACATGTTTTCTCTCTGCTGTTTTTTGTTCTGCATGTAGATAAAGGGTTACATCTCCAAATGGGTTAGATACAGTGTAGTGAAATTTCCAGTTGGCGATAATGGGACATTTGCCTAAAATGTCATTGACCTGTTCTTTTTTAATACCATTGCGGATCACATTACTTCAGCAGTATATTTTTTAGGTAAGTTACAGATATACATATGGTTATTTGACTATATCTGTGTCATTACCCTTTGCAAATAACAGGTAAGATTTTTATTAAAAATTCTTCAGATATCATATCGCACATATTGCATTATTTTCCTGAGCTTCCGGTGGTCATTCTGACCTGAATGTTAGCAGAGTCTGCAAATATCTAGCACCATATTACTTCCAGATTTTCTTATAAAATTGAGTTTAGACACCTTTGTGTGTATAACCTTTTGCAACACATTTGAATTAGCAGCTATAAGGCAAAGGAGATAAGACTCTCAGATTTGTGTGTTTATCTGAACAAATAAAATATATTTTTTTGCTGTTGTATTTTTTAAAATGGTAGAAAATGTCACTTGATTACTTTTTGAGGAACAGCTATTTTTAGTTCCGATTCAGTAAGAACCTGATTTGGATACACCACGTTTGTCATAGATTTTTAGATTCATAGATATTTCAAGTCTACAGAGTCTCATGACCATCTCTCTCTTTGCCAGTACCTTTCCTCGGTGAGCACCTCCTTCCTCCAGGAGGGCCATACCTGTTAGTACTGGAGTAAAGTTGTTAAAACCCATCCAGTCAGCTGGCTGATGTTTAAAGGAAGATGACAAGCTGCGCTGCTTTAACATGCAGGGGAAGTTTATTCCAGAGGTTTGTGAAGCACTGGGTTATACACCTATCCCATCATTGTATACTTCTGTTTAATATTTAGATCTCCGCTTTAGTTTTGGTGGAAATAATTGGACTTGTGGAAAAAGAGGAGGTCCAGGACTATCAAGTGTGTAATTATGCGGTAAAAGAGACTGAGATCTCCCTTCAAAAAGTCTGTATGACCCTGAATAAAGGGGGTTAGAGCTTCCAGCCTCTCTTGGTAGCTTGGGGACTCAGAGGCCCATGATCTTTATGATTAGGAACCTTTGGGATCTTTGACATGATGTCCTTCAAGAATGCAACTGCAGTCATAACATGTGGGGTTGTCCTGCCTCAGGCAGCCCTCGGTCGGCCGGATTCCAAAGTCTGGGTCCGACATCGGCTGATGTCGCATTTCTCTCCGACGTCAGAGCGGCTGGAGTACATAAGCATCAGCCGACGCCATTTTCTTCAGTCTTTCTTGCCGCGCGGTGCCCGAAGCAGAAGCAGAGTTCGCAAGTGCCGGTCGGTCAGCTCCTGTATTCTACAATACCGAAGTCATCAAAAAAGCTAAGTACCCCGTTGGGGACCTTTTCTTGCATCAGCCGATGTCAGAAATTACTGAAAAAGTTAACAATTGTCTTTCTTGTGGTAAACAAATACCTCATAAGGATTTCCACTCTTACTGCCTCCCTTGCCTTGGCCCAGACCACGACGTCTCGGCCTGTGCAGCCTGTGCTCGCTTCAACAAGCGCACTCAGGCGCCGGGCGGAGTTCGCTGAAGATTATTTCGGCGATAATTTTGCTTACACAGTGCCGTCGGATCTTCCGACATCGCAAACTCCCAAAAAGCGAAAAGACCGGGACCGACATCCTCGGCCCGCGTCTACCACCGACTCCACGCCAAAACCTAGCGCGAGTGCTCCGGTTCCCTCTGAGACTGTTTCTCCACTGCTCCGAACCGAAGACACCGCATTACCGACAACTCCGATTCCAGACATTACTCCGACGCCAGTTATAGATTTTCCTCCGGATACCGAAACCGAGGAAATGCCCGAGACCATTGCTGTAGACAAGGTCACTCCTGCACGTGGAGCTGCCAGGCCCCCTATGGCCATGTCTATTAAGGCCTACACTAGGGCTAAGGCAGCCAGCAAAACAAAGCATATTACTTCTAAATCCTTACCTCAGCCGACTCCAGAGACACAAATTATGTCCATGGCTGCTGATTTGATTTCCATGATTAGAGGTTCACAGGCCCATCCTGAGAGAGGATCCCAGCCTCCTCCTGATAAAAGGCCCCGGGTTGAACCCTCTGATCCTACTCCTTCAGATGAAGATTCTGAGGGCTCTGTCCACTCAGATAGCCAGGAAGAGCTCTTCCAGACCTATGAGGACTCTGATGCAGAAGATTCCATCCCCTCGGCCTCCCCTCCTGAGGATATTTCTTTTGGGGAAGTTCTGCATACCATGAGGGAACATTTCAAGTGGCAAGGTCAGGAATATTCTGATTCTAGGAAACGCCTTAGGACTTTCCTTAAGAAGCCTCAGCACAGGCCCTTAGCTATTCCTCCTGTACTTGATGTTCTGGATGATTTGTATTCTGACTCTAGTGCTACCCCTGATTCTTTTCCTCCTGCTCCAGCCAAGCCAGACAGGTATTACAGGGTCCCAGAAACTCATTCCCATTTATTCAGGGCCCATACTGCTGATTTGGAAACTATTTCACAGGGGCCTAAAGGAGTTTCAGCCTCGACCTCAAAAAATCCTTTGCCCTCCAACAGGGAAGCTAGATCATTAGAGAGATGGGGCAAAAAGGTTTACACATCCACTACCTTATCTATGAGAGCCTTAAATTGCCTTTTTCATATGTTACAATATCAGGATTATCTGTTAGAAGATTTACAAAAAACATTAGCCACTCCTGATCCTTTAGACAGGAAGACTTTGCAGGAAGCTGTACATAACACTCAGCAAGTAAGCAATCACTTCCTGCAGTGTGGATATGATGCACTGGAAGCTTCATGTAGGGCAGCTATGACAGGGGCAGTCATTCGTAGACATGCTTGGTTAAAAGATCAACCCCTACCAGATCATGTAAAAGCAAAACTTCTGGATGCACCTTTGGAAAAGAACAAGCTTTTTGGTGCAAATGCTAAGGATGTGTTAAAGACTATCGAAGAAAAAGCAAAATCAGTTCAGACTGTGAAAGATTTCCTCCAGGTTCAACCCCAGATTCAGTAGGAATTGGCCTTCAAAAACTGGTCCTTTCCTAATCCAGAAAAGTTTCAAAGGGGTAAGAACAGACGTGGCCGAGGAAGAGGCCAATACAGAGGCCCTTACAGGGGCGACAATGGCAGCCAGGAAACCAAAGAAGTGACACAGGGTTTCACCTGCCCCACAACCACAATCTCAATGACTTTCCTCTACTACCGCCTACCAGGGAACAACTAGAAGCTCCCTTAAGCGGAAATTATCTCTGTTTGCAGAAAACTGGCACAGACTGACAAAGGACAAATGGATTTTGGACATTATAGACCGAGGGTACAGGTTTCATTTTCATACCTTACCAAGAAAACAAGGCATGCCAAACCTACCACAAAATCAGAGGGCAGAGACTATCAAGCAAATCACTCTGCTGACTCGAATGAAAGCAATAGAAAGAGTTCCACAACAAGAACAAGACCAGGGGTTTTACTCAAGACTGTTCCTTGTTCCAAGAAAAGAATCTCAATGGAGACCAATACTGGACTTGTCCGCATTAAACACCTTTCTCATAGTACCAAAGTTCAAATTGCTGACTCTACAGCAACTCCTTCCCATGCTGGGCAAGGGGTCGTGGCTGATTACTCTGGACCTCAAGGAGGCATACCTGCATGTCCCTATCAGACACAGCTGCAGAAGATACCTCAGATTTCTTGCAGGGCCAGAGCATTATCAATTCTCAGCATTGTCATTTGGCTTATCTACTGCGCCCAGAGTATTTAGAAAATGCCTGGCTTCAGTAATTGCTCATTGCAGGCTCCAGGGTATACAAATTTATCCGTACCTGGACGACTGCCTCTTACAAGCGGACGACAAATTGATGTTGACAAAAAACCTGGATTATGTCATACGATTACTTCAAGCTCTGGGATACACAGTCAACTTCCAAAAGTCAAGACTGCAGCCATCCCAGCAAATAATCTTCTTAGGAGCCAAACTAGACACAGCCTCTCAGATGGCTTACCTGACAGAAGACAAGCAAGAGAAGTTAACTCATTACTTCAAAGGTTTAGCAAAACTCACCCAGATGACTGCAAGGAGATTCCTACAGGCCCTGGGTTACATGGCATCCTGCATTCTCCTGGTTCCATTAGCAAGACTACACATGAGAAAGCTTCAATGGTACCTAAAAAGCATTTGGTCTCAACACAGCAACAACTTGGAGACAATCATACCACTCATTCCATGCCTACAAAAGGAATTCCTATGGTGGGCCTCGGTGAGCCAGGCAAACACAGGTATGTCATTCAAAAAACCACAGATAACACAGACCATGACTACAGATGCCTCAGACCTTGGATGGGGGGCGCACATGGAAGGCAGGTGTATACAGGGACAATGGTCTCCAAAGGAAACACATCTGCATATAAACCAAAAGGAAATGCTGGCAGTAATGCATGCCATCGAGGCTTTTCAACACCAACTCCAGCAAGGCCATTTAATGATACGGACAGACAACACCACTGTGATGTGGTACATAAACAAGCAGGGGGGCACCCACCCCCTTTGCAGACTGACAATGCAGCTTTGGGAGAAATCACTGAACCTAAACATCCAGTTACAATCCCAGTTTGTTCCAGGAAAAGACAATGTGATGGCGGACAGCCTAAGCAGGAATTTCACAGATCCACACGAGTGGAGGTTACATCCGAAGGCCTTCAGACAACTCACTTCAACATGGGGCAAGCCAGAAGTGGACCTATATGCCTCTCACCTCAACCATCTTCTACCAAAATTTTGCACAAGGACATACCATCCAAAAGCTTGGAAAACAGATGCCCTCTCATTCAACTGGAACTCCCTAGCAATCTATGCATTTCCACCTCTGCCACTGATGACCTCAGTATTACTAAAGATCAAAGCAGAGAAGCCCAAGGGAATCATAATAGCTCCGGACTGGCCAAGGCAACACTGGTACCCACTACTACGGAGCATATGCCACACCAGGAGGTGGGCCCTCCCCCAGTGGCCTCTACTTTTGACTCAACACAATTTCGAAACACTGCATCCAAATCTTCTGACACTGCAGCTAACAGCCTGGGAGATCCCATAAATAACTTCAGCTTATCTCTCTCAAAGGAAGTTCAGCGGATACTAACAGAGGCTCGAAGACCATCCACCAGAAAGGTTTACTTAGCAAAGTGGAAAAGATTCAGCAATTGGAATACCAGCAAGGGACATGATGCATCATTGTTGAACATCCCACTCATCTTGGAATATTTGGCAGATATGTTAAAGAACGGCCTCTCATATTCTTCCATAAAGATACATGCATCTGCTATTTCAGCTAGATACAACACTGATCCTCCTGTTTTTCTCACCCCTTACTAAGGCAATTCCTCAGGGAATCAAGAACATTAAGCCGCCAAGAAAGGCCCCAGTGCCAGCCTGGGACCTCAATTTTGTCTTAGAAAAACTGACTCTACCTCCATTTGAGCCAGCAGCTTCAGTTGACTTGCAATTTCTCTCATGGAAGACAGCTTTCCTGTTGGCAATTACCTCAGCAAGAAGGGTTTCGAGCTTCAGGCCCTAATGGCAATACCACCCTTTATCATTTTTCATAGAGACAGGGTTTCATTAAGGACCAACCCTACTTTTATGCCAAAGGTGGTTTCTAGGGTTTCTTTAAATCAAGCCATCCATCTGCCTGCTTTCTTCCCCAATCCTGAGAATAAGGGGAAAGACTGTTGCATACCTTGGACATTCACAGACAACTTCGATACTACCTGGACAGAACAAAGGCCAGTAGGAAGTCTGAACAACTTTTGTAGCTTACGTCCGGCAGTCCAAGGAAAAGCAATTTCAAAACAGACTATTTCTAAATGGATTGGACATTGCATCAGATTCTGTTATTCCTTTCATGGAAAGACTGTTCCAGCTGATGTCAGACCACATTCCACCAGAGCTACAGCCACCTCTACAGCATTCTTAAGAGGGGTGCCTACCAAGGACATTCTAGAAGCTGCTACATGGAGCTCCGTGCATACATTCTCCAAACACTACAATCTCCCTCTATACTCCAGATCCAGAGCAGGCTTTGCTTCGGCAGTCCTGCAGGGTTTGATTGCCACACCATCTCTTTCCTAGAGCATACCTCCTCCCCCAGCTAAGCTATGGTATTCTACCCACATGTTATGACTGCAGTTGCATTCTTGAAGGACATAGTACAGTTTTGTACCTACCATAAATGTAGATGTCCGATAGACATGCAACTGCAGTCAGATTTTCCCTCCCTCCATACCCCTCTATGCCTAGGGTCCACTCCTATCCCTGTTACTCTTAGCTGGGGATATGTGTTATGGTGTATTTGTTTTATTGCTCATTTATTTGTTTGGAATCCTGTTCTTGTCTTCCAATATTGATTACAGCCTTCCTTGGAGGGCACCTGGTATCTGGGGCAAAAAACACTGAAGAAAATGGCGTCGGCTGATGCTTATGTACTCCAGCCGCTCTGACGTCTGAGAGAAATGCGACATCAGCCGACGTCGGACCCAGACTTTGGAATCCGGCCGACCGAGGGCTGCCTGAGGCAGGACAACCCCACATGTTATGACTGCAGTTGCATGTCTATCGGACATCTACATTTATGGTAGGTACAAAACTGTACTTTTAGTGAGATGCTTCCAAAAGGGGGAGTTGTACTCTAATTAGCCTGATTAATGCTGAATGTAAGGGAGTGATTACCTCGTTCAACCTTTATTGTATCTCATTTGCAGTTGACTGTAAGCTTGTCAGTTGTCTTTATTGTGAACTGAATGAGGAGAAACAGCAGTGAAAAGATTGTGTGGTCCTTTTAGTAGTGCCTGATATTGCAGGATTGTATCTGAAACTGAAATTTCATAGCATATTTTTTCAGAAAACTGTCATGATTCTCCACTTTTGAGCACTTAGTTGATCATTTTCAGATATTACAAGAAGACCCCAGTTTTATCTTCAGGTACTATGCACCGCTGTCTTGAGAGTCTTACATTTTTGAGTGGTCAATCATAAATCCTGAGAGAGAATGACTTTTTGTATTTCTTGTATAGTGATTGCTGTGGACAGATGTATAGGCACGTGCTACATTCCTTACCCTGAGTATCAGTGGTATATCCTCTGAAAGTTGGTAGAACTTTAATGGAACTATGCTTGGGACACACTGGTATAAGATGCATTTAAAACTCTTGTTCTTCTCTTGATGATGCAGATGAAGTGGATGTTAAATTTAATGCTACTCGCAACATTTCTAGTGTCCTACAGAATTGTCGTCTTCCAGTGACGAAATGCATACACTGTTCCCCCAACCATTGATTTATCTGTGCTTCTGCCACTAGGAGCAATGAAAAGACTAGATCCCTATGGGATAGTAGTAAATGCATGAATGGGCAGTGATACTGCAGTTTTTAAGAATTGCCCTTGGCTGACCATGTGTACTATTCCCAGGTGGTGACTGCCAGCTTTGCCTTGGTCCCTTTCTGGGAGGTAGGTACTTCCTGCAGCTCTGACAGTGGCAGCAAGTGTAGTACCACTAACACAGCTGCCCAGAAGCAACGTTTGCCACTACTGGATGTAGCACTGCCCAAACCTTTCTAGACTATGAACCGTGTACATGGTAAAAAGGAAAGTAGTATTGTTGGAATTGATTTCATCCAAGTCTTTGTGAGTACCTTTACGAAGTGGACCCTGCTTTTCACAAAATCTCGCCAAGACTGTACTGATATATATAGACTGTATTTTGTATAGCATATGTTGTGGATAGATGTAGATTTAAAAAGAAAAAATTGGGTGCACAAGACCCAGGTTAAAAAGTGCCCAATCCTCATAGGTGCACTGGTGCCAGGACTGGAAAAAAAATGACAGTATATAATTCTTAAGACTCTGAAACATTCCTACAATGGGGCGAGGTCAGACCCAGAGGGAGCATGCCCCCCCATTGTAGAAGGAAGTAGTCCATAAAAATTGATAGGCCAAAAAAGAGCCATAAAGACGATAGTGGACTATTGAGGATAAGAAATTGTGTATTGTTACTTTTATGCAAAAAGCCCAGAATTTCCAGAAAAGGAGAGAAATTAGAGGGAAGAAAAATACTTCAAGAAACTGTCAGAAGCTTCAAGTAAAAATTAGTGTTCATTAATGCAACAGATTTATGAAAAACATTATATAAACCAAGAAACCTTGGGCCGTTTGGAAAAAGAAGCAACTGAGGAAGTGCGAATATGTAAAGAACAAAATCTAGAGACTCTTGAAAGGTATAAATAAGAAATATGGACATGGGCGATAGAGATCTGATATGGTGCAATGTTTATGCAAAGGAGAAAGCCAAATTAATAGACATAAAAAAAAAAAAAAGGCAGCCCCAAAAATATTTTGAAGAGAAGTCCAGGCAAAGGCATCCAGACATGGAAAACTTCACATTAAAAAAGATCACAAAGAGGGAATGAACACCATTAGTAAAGTGCAAGTTAAAAAAAGAGAAGTTGAAGTTATGGAATTACCTGCCAAGTGAAGGATTTAGTGTAGAAAGTGTAACACAGGTTATATCGCAACATGATGGAACAAGTAATCCCCAAAGTAAGGAGAAACAGGAGGATCAGGAGACATCTGAAGAAGAAATATGGACATGGGAATGAAGAAGAGATTTAATATGGTGCAATATTCATGCAAAAGAGAGAGCAAAACTAAGCAATACAAAAAGAAGCACCAAAGGTGTTTTAAGAGAAATACAGGCAAAGGCATCCAGAGATGGAAAATTTTACAATACATAAAATAAGAAAACTGAGGAGAAGTAGTACAGAGGATTAGTAATGAAGAAGTTAAAGAAATAGAAACTGGGGCTATGGTTTACGGTGTCGAAAATCTAAGTCGGACAAAATCACAGCAGGATAGAGCAATGGATCCCCAAATTAAGGAGAAACCAGTGGAGCAGGAAACGTCTGATCTGTTGCCATATGAAGATATTTTGGAGCCTTCCATAGGAAACCAGTGCAAACATTCAGTTGGAGTTGCATAGCAAAGGAAAGAACAGGAAGCTGTGTCAACTCTGACGGAGTGATCAATGAGTTCCCATATTGAAAGAGCAACAGATGACACTGGGTGAAACTAAAGATAATGTGGCACAGTAAGATGCTCTGGAACTTTCTATAGAATATCTGCAGGAAATGGAGAACAAAGAATGTGCCCACAGTTTAGAAGAATATGATCTAAGAAATGTTGCTTGAGTAATAGAGATGGACAGACGAATCAAGATCAGTGAAAGAGACTACAGAAAGTCAATAAAACCCATAAAGTTAGAAGTTTGACTCAAAAAAAAAAAGAACACTGTAATTAGGACTGTCCATAGAGATTCATGTGATATCACAGAAGTAAATAGGATGTATTAATGTGTTGCTAAATATAATAACTGGTAAAGTCTTACCACAAAAACACATGGTCGTACGAGAGAGGAAGGGGGGAAATTGAATGCCATCAATGAATAGAAAAAACTATAAAGCAGTTAAGACAAAGTGTCACTGTTAGAAAAGTATAGAACAGAGCAACAAAAATACTCAAAGATGTGGTAAAAGCATTGCGCAGTATCAGAACAGATCAGGATCTGTTGTGCACTATCGCAACCAATAAACTAAAAATCTCAGCAGAGGCAGAAAAACTTAGAAGATACAGTAGATATAAATGTGTACACACCCCTGTTAAAATGCCAGATGTTTGTGATATAAAAAAATGAGATCACAATAAATAATTTCAAAACTTTTCCCACCTTTAATGTGACCTGTAGCCTGTACAATTTAATTGAAAAACAAAAAATATAAAAAATAAACGTACAGTAAGCTGGTTGCATAAGTGTGCACACCCTTAAACTAATACTTTGTTGTGTGCACACACCCTTAAACTAATACTGTATTAAAACACCTTTTGATTTAATTACAGCATTCAATCTTCTTGGGTAGGAGTATCAGCATGGTGCATCTTGAATTGGCAGTATTTGCCTACTCTTCCTTGCAAAAGCGCTCCAAATCTGTCAGATTGCGAGGGTATCTCTTGTGCACAGCCCTCTTCACGTCACCCTACAGATTTTCCATTGGATTTAGGTTTGGGCTGTGACTGGGCCATTCCAAAACTTAAATTTTCTTCTGGTGAAGCCATTCTTTTGTTGATTTGGATGTATGCTTGGGGTCATTGTCGTGTTGAAAGGTGAAATTCCTCATCTTCAGCTTTCTAGCAGACACCTGAAGGTTTTGGGCCAAAAGTGACTGATATTTGGAATTGTTCATAATTCCCTCCACCTTGACTAAAGCCCCAGTTCCAGCTGAAGAAAAGCTACCCCAATGCATGATACTGCCACCACCATGCTTCACCTTGGGGATGATGTTCTTTTGGTGATGTGAAGTGTTTTTGTACCAAAAGTACGTTTTGGAATTGTGGCCAAAAAGTTCAGCCTTGGTCTCATCATACCATAACATATTTTCCCACATGCTGTTGGGAGACTTTATGTATTGTTTTGCAAATTTTAGCCAGGCCTGGATGTTTTTCTGTGTAAGAAAAGGCTTCTATCTTGCAACCCTACCCTATAGCCCAGATGTATGGAGAATAGGACAGATTGTAGTCGCATGTAGTACACAACAAGTACTTGCCAGAAATTCCTGCAGCGTCTTCATTGTTGCTGTAGGTCTCTTGGCAGCCTCCCTGACCAGTTTTTGTCTTGTCTTTTCATCAATTTTGGAGGGACATCCAGTTCTTTGCAATGTCAGTGTTGTCCCAGATTTTCTCCACTTTTTGATGACGGTCTTCATTGTGTTCCATGGTATATCGAATGCCGTGGACATTTTTTTGTACCCTTCTCTTGACTGATACCTTTCAACAATGGGATCCCTTGGATGCTTTGTAAGCTGTCTGCGAATCATGGCTTTTGCTGTAGCAGACAACGGAGTAAATGTCAGGAAAATCCTAGTAGGAGAGCTGAACTTTATTTGGGATTAATCAGTCTCTCTCTAATTGATGGCAGGTGTGTACCCAAGAAGACTGAATGCTATACTTAAATCAAAAGGTGCTTCAACAAAGTATTAGTTTAAGGGTGTGTGCACACAACAAAGTATCAGTTTAAGGGTGTGTATACTTATGCAACCAGCATCTTGTAAGTTTTTTTATATTTTTCCCCTAACTGATTTTTGTTTTTCATTTGAATTGTACAGGTTGTAGGTCACATTAAAGGTGGGAAAAGTTTTGAAATTATTTATTGTGGTCTCATTTTTTTTATGTCACAAAACCTGGCGTTTTAGCAGGAGTGTGGACACTTTTCTATATCCACTGTATGTAGATTAGATAAATATAAAGGAAAAGTGCAAAACAAGCAATTTATTGATGACCCAAAAATGTTTTATAGAGAATTGAGAAACAAGGCAAAATGAATTGAAACACCACCAAAAGAGATGTATTTTTGAGAAACATCTCTGAAGATCCTGTGGAATGTAACAAAGATGCTAAATGGATAGAAGTAAAACAGAATAAAAACAAGTCATACATACAGGTGAAGTAATGGCCAGAGAGATTGAAACAAAGTTAAGAAAGCTACTAATTGGAAAACCCTAGGCCCAGATGAGTTACATAACTTCTGGCTAAAAGTGTTAACATTCCACAAAAAAATGGCAAAAAGCACCAAACTTTCACTAAAACCAAGTCCAAGGTACTCAGAAAAAATACCACCACCAGAGCAGTTCCAGTTGAAGCAGTTTTAATATAAAATCGAACTTGCATCAACGCATACACTTTATCAAGTCTACTTGGTAGTAACGAAAACGCTGTTTTTTTTTTTTAAGTGGATGTGTTTATGTAAGTTCTATTTTATATTAAAACTGCTTCAACTGGAACTGCGGTGCTGGTGGTATTTTTCCTGCGTACCTTGGACTTTGTAAAAGTATTAACATCTTTACATGAAGATTTAGCCATGAGTAAGAACTACTTATGTGTGCACTTCGAACAGACACCAGCCTGGTTAACAACAGGAAAAACAATACTCCTACTTGAGTGAACCTGCAAGCTGTCCTAAAAACTATAGACCAATAACTTGCCTTCCGATGACATACATTATACACTGGAATTGATGCCAGCAGTGTTTATATAGTCATTTTAGAAGAAAACTTAATTGTGGAAGTAGAACAAAAGGGTAATAAGTCATACGGAACAAATAATTATTTGTTAGTCATAATGGAAAACTGTAAAAAGGGAACGAATTTTTAAGTGTGGCATGGATAGACAAAAAAGCATTTGACAATGCATAAGTTACACCTCACACTGATCGATTTACATTACAGCAACCATGATACAGTGGCAAACCACTTTGCAGTTAAGTCATCCATGATAAAGGGCTAATTATTCCAGGGATAAAAATTCAAAGGGGGGTATAACAGGGTGACTGTGTCACCGCTACTCTTTTGCCTTGCTCTTAACCCATTAAGCTGTCTACTTAACAGATTAGGTCATGGCTACAGGTTGGCTTCCAGAAAACAACAAATTGTAAAGACTTCTCATCTTTTTGTAGATTATTTAAAGCTGTATAGCTCATCAGGTGAGGAACTGAAAGCACAACTGCAAGTGGTCAAAACTTTTTCAGATGATACAAGAATATCATTTGTCCTTGATTAATGTGCAGAAGCAACCTGAAAAGCTGCAGCACCAAGAAAACATCCGTTTGGGACAGGAATGAAATATAAAATAATTTGAGCAAGAGGGAGTTTATAATTATGTGGGAATTTATGAAGGCTCAACAATAAAACTTGAGCAAATGCATATAAAAGTAAGGGATATTTTAGAAGACTTTAATACTGAAAACAGCATTGACATCTAGGAACAAAGTCCAAGCTGTAAACCAGTTTGTTCTTCCTCTCCTCTTTGAAGTGATTGACTGGTCCCAAAAGGTGTTGGATAGGTTGGGCAGGAAGACAAGGATGCTTCATGCTCATCAAATTATTAATAAAAATCAGTGCATACCAAGACTGTTTATTCCACATTCTGAAGGAAGTATGGGCCTCCTTAAAATTGATTACATGTATATATCTGCAGTCATGGTACTGTATACGTATCTGCTGACCTCATAAGACCCAAACATAGTGAAAGTTGTAAAACATAAAAATCAGGCAGCAACTGAATGTGCCAAAAAGCTGAAGAAAGAATGTACAACGAAGACTCCGAGAAGGCAAGAAATGTGGGAAATGCATAAATGTAGTTACAGGTATAGAAAACTCTTGGAAGGCCTCATGTTCATCAGGATCTAGCACAGAAATGGTTAAGGAGAGATGAATTTAAACCAAAAGACATAAGGTTAATATTGGTGGCCCAATGACTACAGTGTGTTGTGTTGCGTACAGTAAGACACGGTCCTAAAATACCAGTATTTGCAAGCAGAACTAAGGCAATGTGGAATAAGGATATCCAGGCAGTTTCAGTAGTAGGAGCAACGGGTCATATAAGAAAATTTACAGTTGTATTTTAATATGTTACTGATACATGTAACTTCGTACGAATTGCAAGAGGAGTCATTATTGGGCACATTGCGGGTGCTGAGAAGAGCACTTCTGGCTAACAAAGATTGAAATGATACTAATTTCATGAACTTTCATCATACTTTGACTTAGGACTGGGGTGCATTCCGCTTATGGTATTAGAAACCCAATAGACTTGGAGAAATTAAAAAAAAAGTAAAAAGATGGTTGACCTAGTACTCCACACGTTTGGGGGCATTGCAGAGGAAGGTTGTTTGGCAAATCCAGAATGTGCCACAAAGTGTTGTATATCCCCAACAGTGTTAAGCTATTTGTTTTCCTGCCTGTTGTCTGGTAGAAATGCAGATGTACTGTTTGCACTGGTATGCACAGTACACATTAGTGAAGTGTATATTCCTGTACATGACTCCCAGTAGGCCATGGTCTGTGGTATAGTGGTGATAATTACAGCTGTTTATATTGCAAATGGATATAGTAGGCACTGGAGTATGAAACGGTGCATAGAAGACTTGTTTGCTTCTACACATTGTTCATCAGTTTTGTTGAATTACTTTGTTACCCTACCTCTGCTATCTGTGGAGTGTACAGAGGAATCCACTTAAACTTTCTGGCATGGCTGTCAGTTCCACAGAGGATTAACGGTCCCCTCTCAAACATCTAATGTTCTTCGTGTTTCACTGTTGCAGTCATCACATTTGGGTTATCCCTGCCAGGGTAGCCCTCAGCTGGACCGAATACCAGAGGCTTAATATTTCTGTGTCAGTTGCTGTCGCTTCAGGACTGACGTCAGGTCGTCAATAGTATAAAGTAAGGCAGCCGACGCCATTACATCGGGCTTTCTTGCCGCAGAGCCCGAAGCAGAAGCAGTTTGCACGAGTGTTGGTCGGCCGCTACCAGAGTTTCATCTTCTGAATTGAAGCTGAAGTCTTCTAAAGCTAAGTGCCCCGTTGGGGATCCTTTTTTCTTGCACTAACTGATGTCAGAAAAAGTTAACAATTATCTTGCCTGTGGAAAGCAAATAACACGCCAGGATTTTTATTCTTACTGCGTCACGTGCTTAGGCCCAGACCACGACGGCCCCCGCTATCGCTTTTGTGCTTTGTTCAACGCCAGAACTATACATTGTCAGGCCCTTATTGTAGCTAGATATTTTCGCTTACAGTCCTCAAATTCCGATATGGCTTCGGTAAGCAATCAGACAGCAGATCTTCCGAAAAAATGTGAAGAT
Organism: Protopterus annectens; assembly: GCF_019279795.1. Lineage (NCBI taxonomy): Eukaryota > Metazoa > Chordata > Ceratodontiformes > Protopteridae > Protopterus > Protopterus annectens. The sequence goes on along the minus strand of NC_056747.1, from coordinate 1,160,959,435 downwards.
AAAGACCGAGACGGACAGCACAGGCCCAAACCTACCGATGCCACTTCTGTTAAGCTAGTCATCAGTTCTCTGGTCCTCGGTGAGGTGCTTTCGCAGCCCCTGATGCATGCTTCTGTGGGTTTGCAGGCCGATACGGAGACAGTTTCGGACTCCGGAATGCTGCAAATCTCTTCTTCGACTAAGGATCCTGCGGTTGTCCCTCCTTTGGATGGGTCCGGAGCCACTGAGCAGGTACCAACTTTCGAGTTAGTACTTCGCACTACCGATTCTCGACACAAATTGACTTCTTTCAAAAACTACCAAGTTTCTAAGGCCCAGGGTATGAACCACACCCAAGAAACAGACTACCCAATCTTAGGCACCTGCTTCCTTGCCTCTGTCTCAAATGCTTAAAATGGCGGAAGACCTTATCATGCTGATCAGGAGAAGCCAAGCTACCCCTTCCAAAGTAAAGAGATCTGTCCCCAGTAATTTTGTTTGAACAGGAGTCTGATTCTGGTGCATCTGAATATGAAGACATGCAACCCCTCTCTGCTAATGAGGATTCTGATGCAGCTGACTACATCCCATCAACCTCTCCCCCTGAGGACTTTTCCTGTGGGAAAACCCTTCATACCTTAAGGGAGCATTCCAGTGGGAATGTCAGGACTACCCTCAGTCTAAAAAGAGACTCGGGGAATTCTTAGATCTTCCACAGCAGAGACCTCTGGCCATTCCCCCAGTCCTAGATGTCTTGGAGGATGTTTTCCTGGAATCCAGTTTGACTCCTGACACCCTCCCTCCTGCACCCAGAAAACCAGGCAGGTATTACAGAGTCCCCGACTCGCACAAATATCTTTTTAGAAATCCTACTGCTGACCCGGAGGTAATTTCTCAAGGGCCTAAAGGAATTAAAGCAACCTCTGCTAAGAATCCCACCCCCCTCAGATAGGGATTCCCGAGCACTGGACAGATGGGATAAAAAAAGTATACACCTCTGCTACTCTTGCTGTCAGAGCACTAAATTGCCAGTTCCATATGCTAAAATTTCAGCAACATACCATGGAACTCCTCAAACAAAAAGTGTCTTCCTTTCCTGCTTGTGCAGAATATAGAGAGTTACAAGAGTTAATGCATTCTGCAAGTCAAGTAACTAAACACACCTTGTCACCAGTTCTGTCCTTAGAAGGCATGCATGGCTTAAGGAACAGCCCTTGCTAGACCATGGTAAATCTAAATTGTTGGATGCACTGTTGCACAAAGACAACTTATTGGCACTAAGGCAGAAGAAGTCTTAAAAAAGATGGAAGAAAAAGTTAAATCTGTGCAGACAGTTAAGGTCAGCCACCCAGGTTCAGCAGGCATTGCCCCTCCAAGCACTAGTCGTTTCCTGCTCTCACCAGGTCAGTTCAGCCCAGACCCCGTGGAAGCAGACCCCCCCCCCCCCCCCGACAGCAGCCATAGGGAATTCAGAGATCAAAACAGTGGACTTCCTCCACTTCAAAAACAGTGCATTCTAAGCCACCCCTTCACAGTAAGAACTCACAATGACTCTTCTACCCCACCCCCTCCCTCTGCCCACCTTCACTTACTCCTAGGAGGAAAACTCTCCTTTCACGCAAGCACCTGGGCCACCATTACCAATGACCGCTGGGTCCTCAACATAGTGTCCCAGGGATACACATTTTCTTTCCACACTCTTCCAACTCCAAAAGGGTTCCCAGATCTACCTCCAAACCATTGGGAAGAGGCACAAAAGCAAGTTCTTTCCCTGCTCTCTGTGAGGGCAATAGAGCACGTTCCTGCAGAACAGAAAGGCCAAGGTTTCTACTCCAGACTTTTTCTGGTACCCAGAAACGAGGGCAGCTGGTGCCCCATCCTCGGTCTATCCATTCTAAGCACCTTCCTGGTGATACCAAAATTCAAAATGCTCACCTTCCAGCAGCTCTGCTACCCATGCTCTCCAAGGATGCTTGGCTAGCCACCTTGGACCTAAAAGAGGCCTACCTCCACATTCCTATCAGGGAATCATGCAGGAAATATCTATGTTTCAGGGCAAGAGCTCTGCACTTTCAGTTCTCTGCACTTCCCTTTGGCTCATCTACTGCTCCCAAAGTTTTCACAAAATGTCTGGCTCCGGCCATTGCTTTTTGGCAGATAAAGGAATATCCAAATTTACCCATGCTTAGACGACTGCCTAATTCAGGCAGACAGCCAGGAAAAGCTGCTGAAGCACTTGGCCTTTGTAAAATCCCTACTGACCTCCCTAGTGTATACAATCAACGAAAAGAATTACAAACAAGTACCTACCCAAAGGATTATATTTCTGGGAGCAAGCCTGGATACAGCATCCCAGATGGCATTCCTTACACCAGAGAAGCAAACTTACCTGACAGCCTGCGTCTCTTAACTAGCCACCAGACCCCAGTTATCTGCAAAGAAAATCCTGCAAGCTCTGGGGTTCATGGCATCTTGCATTCTAGTCACTCCATATGCCAGATTGCATATGAGAAACTTCAGTGGTACCTAAAAAGCCTTTGGTGTCAGCACTCTCAAGATCTGGAAACTCTTGTACCAAGTAATCTCCGTGGTATCCCCGAAGTCTCAAAACAACCCACTAAAGTATAGTGGGTCTAAAAACAAAACAGTGTAAGAAACTTCTCTGTGTGGAAGATTTTCAGTCCATATATTTCTAGTTAATCACTGTATATTAATCAGATCAGTCAATACTCTTATACCCATGATACTTTGCCTCAGAGAAGATTTTTTTTGATGGGCAGCAGCTCTCCCACAAGGGAGTACCTCTCTCACCACCCCCCGCCACCCAGACCCCCTCACCACGGATGCACCAGTGTATGCCTGGGGTGCACACCTGGACGGCAGGTGCATACAGGGCCAATGGAGCCCACAGCCAATCCATCTGCACAGCAACCAAAAAGAGATAGCTGCCCAGCACGCCTTGACAGCTTTCAAGCCCCTTCTCTCCCCAGGGGCTCTCCTGGTCAAAACAGATGCCACCACTGTGATGTGGTATATCAACAAGCAGGAAGGGGCTCACTCCTACCCTCTATGCAGGCTGGCCATGACCCTTTGGCACACGGCCTCTGCCATGCAACTCCACCTGTTAGCACAATTCCTGTCAGGTTCTCTAAACTTTCTGGCAGACCACTTACGCAGAAATCTTCTGGACCTACACAAGTGGCAGCTAGACAAAGGAACCTTCACCCTAATAACTCAGAAATGGAGCACCCGGAAGGTTGACCTCTTTGGCTCCCACACCAACCATCAGCTCAGCAAGTTCTGCATTAGGGAGCATCACTGCATGGCATGGAAAGTGGATGCCCTGTCCTTCCCCTGGGGTCAATCTATTGGTCTATGCCTTTCCTCCACTACTTCTTATCCCCAAGGTACTGCTCAAAGTAAGGGAGGAAAAACCAAGCACAATTCTTATTGCTCCAAACTGGCCTTGCCAGTACTGGTACCAACGGCTACACAGCCTGTCCCCACTGCCAGCATGGCATCTCACTCAGACCCCAACCCTCCTGTCCCAGAGGGAAGCAGAATTCATACATCCCCAATTGCAGACCCTCAATTTGGCAGCTTGGCTTATTCCCGAACCACCAATCAATCTGCCAACCTCAGTAAACCAGTTCTAGATGTATGTGAGGCCAGATGCCCTAGCACTAGAAAGTCTTATGCTAATAAATGGAAAAGGTTCTGCATCTGGATTCAGGCTAAGGGTGTCGATACGGCACAACCCTCCCTCCCTCTCATCCTGGATTACTTAGCTGACCTGCTACACAGTGGTCTCTCTTTTTTCCTCCATTAAAATTCATGCCTCTGCTATCTCTGCTCATTTCCCCACTGAGCAGCCCCTTTTCTCACACCCTCTGATCAAACAATTCCTAAGAGGGGCTAGCAAATTGAGATCACCCAGAAGAGCACCAGCCCAGGCTTGGGACCTTAACTTTGCGTTGGAAAAGCTCACCCTGCCCCCCTTTGAACCAGCATCTTTAGCAGAGCTAAAATTTCACTCCTGGAAGGCAGCTTTCCTTCTGTCCATCACTTCCGCCAGAAGGGTTTCCGAGCTACAAGCAGTCATGGCTGTGGAGTCCATCATCTTCCATGCTGACAGGGTTTTCCTCAGGGCTTAACCCATCCTTCAGAAAGTTTGATCAACTGCTGGTTAGCTTTGCTGCAGGAACAGAGGGCAAAGCCATCCCCAAACAAACAATATCCAAATGGGTAGCACACTGCATCTATTTCTGTTACAAGCAACATGGAAAGCCTCCCCGTAAGGGGGTCAGGACTCACTCCACCAGAGCAGCCTCCACCTCTGCAGCTTTCCTCAGAGGAGTCGGCACCAGGGACATCCTGGAGGCTGCTACCTGGACATCTGTTCACACTTTCACCAAACACTGCCACCTAACTATCTTCAAATCCAGGGCAGGGTTTGCCTCTGCAGTATTGCAGGGCATCCTAGCCAGCCCCTAGTCTTCTTGACTGCCTCCACCCTTTTCCTCAGCTTTGGGAATCAACTTAAATGTGATGACTGGAGCAGTGAAACATGGAGAACATAGTACAGTTGTGTACACTTACCATAAATGTCGATGTTCAAATGTATTCACTGTTGCAGTCCTAGTTTTCCTCCCTCCCTCCACCCCCCTCTTCTTTCTTCTCTCTCGTTACAAGGGACAGTTTGGTATTTGATTTCTACTTGTGGGGTTCTTCCACCAGAACCTTGGCTCCCACTTGGGGGCTTCTGACAGGGCAAGAAAAACTGATGTAATGGCATCTGCTGTCTTACTTTATACTACTGACGCCTGATGTCAGCCGTGAAGCGACAGCAACTGAAGCAGAAATACTTAAACCTCTGATATTCGAGCTGGCCGAGGGCTACCCTGGCAGGGATGACCCAAATATGAGGACTACAACAGTGAATACACCTAAACATCTACATTTATGGTAAGTGTTCACAACTGTACTTTCCTAGACTAGTTATACTGTACCTGTTCTGTTAGGTATTCATCTGGTGCATTTGGAGGTTTGTATAGTGGAGAAAATTACAGCAACTCTTGCCTTTTTCTTTTGTGTCTTATTGCCTTCCTCAAAGGAACATCTGCCTCACATAGAATGCTTTGAAAACCCTTACCATTTTGAAACACTTGCCTCAAATGCTCTCTTGCCGATCTTTGCATAAGAGGAAGCGTGTCTTCAATACATATCAGTTGTAGCAAGCAGTGTGGCAGCTTTGTGTTACTGAGGCTTCCACGTCTATGAAATTCTTCCTTTAAAACTCTGCTCATCTGTTCACATCCTAAAGAAGGAATTGGATGACTGCATATTATCACATTCCTATACATCCAGATTTCAGGTGTTTTTTTAATGTGATGCAGACATACAAAACTATTTCAGTTCTCTGCCTTAATGGTTGGGCTATCCACTGCTCCAAGGGTGTTCACAATGTGTCTAGCTCCCGTGTTAGCCCACTGCAGGCTGTGGGGTATCCACATTTTCTGTATTTAAACAACTGACTTATCCTGTCTTTCAGTGTTGGTTCACAGTCTGTGCTCTCTCTCTCTCTCTCTCTCTCTCTCTCTCTGTCTGGCTAGGTTTCTAAGAGAGCAGTCAAAAATCTTTTTGACTCTATCTCACAATTTTGTGTTTTTGGGATGCCTGCTAGATGTCCTATTCCCATGTAGCAGTATTCATAACTTGAGGGAGATCCCCACCTAGGTGACCCAAATGTCTGGCCAGTATATACCTCAACACAAAAAGCTTGTTTCCCACAGAAGAAGATCTAGATTTAGATCTATTCCGTGGGATTTTAAGTCTGACATCTGTCACAGCGAGGAAATACCTTCAATTTGTTATCTCTTGTCTTCCAGGTTTCTTGTGCAACATCCTTAAGAGATGATATGTGAGTGATACAGTAATATCTGTAATCTCTTTGATCCCAGCATCAATACCCATTGTAAGAATTCCAAAATGTACTTGACACACCCCTGCTGAAATAATAAAATGTATGTGGTGAGCGCTTTCACGGTAGAACACACTGCTTCTTCAGACCAGTAAAATTGCAGAAGCATAACACCGACTTTTAAAATCAGAAGCAACCAATCGGCTCCAAATAATCAAATGAGGAAAATTGTTCTTGTCCAATCGAAGTACTCAAAGTGCACACATGAAACTACAGATCTGTGCCACATAGCCAATCCAAATCATTAGCTATGTGCACAAATCGCAGTTCAAACTGATCAAATTGAGCCATAATGGCCAGTTAACCTAAAGCGAGGTGTTGCTTTCATTTGTAGTTATTTGATTGGTTAACGTACTATGAACACAAATCAAAATACAGATCTAAGCTATAACGGCCAGTCATAGAACAGGAAGAAATGCTTTCATACATAAACTGTAATCCTGAAACTAAAAAATAGTAAACTTAGTGTCTCAAAGCAGGATTCATTAGTACAGATTTGACAGATAAAGGTTCACTTTTAAACCAGGAAACTATCCACTTGTAAACACACAATCCATTTATGTTCAGCACACTCAGTCCTATTTCTTGTATCACCACCCCTCAAATTTAAGTGAACAAACCTCTAAAAGTAAAAATCTAAAAATGTTCATCCCTCTGTGGTTGTTCACATGCCTCGCCAAAGGGTTCTTGGTACAACTTTTACATATATCATTAATGTGTTCTAAAATCCTGTCTTTAAAAAGGTGATTTGTCTTCCCTACATATAAGCATTCGCAAGCCTGGCAGTTCGCATAGTAGACAATATTCATCCTATAGTTAGCATAAAGATTAAAAAAAAAACATAATTGGTGTGTGTAGAAAAGAACTGACAACCCAAATGTGGCTGCAAGAAGTATATGAAACCATGGAGGAGGTTCGCTGTATGAGAGAAACTGTTGTTACCCATTACCTCAGTATGCACAATGAACATGCTGCTCCTGGCCCTAAAATAGTATTAACGTATTCTAGCAATATTGGGAAAGTCTATGACGTAAAAAAGAACTAGTCTGTTTTTATGACTGATATGAGACTGAAATAACTTCTGGACCCTGTGCCTAAATTTTATTTTCACAACTTTTCGTTGAAACGGCAATTTTGCATTTTGACTCTCTTGTAACCTGATCTGTTCGTGAAGACACATTTCCTTGTAGATTTTGCAGTGCATGCAGGCACATTTGAGTTGGCAGTTCCCTTTCTACATACACCAATGAATTATAAGTTGTTTTTTTTTTTTATATGCTGATTGTAGGATGATGAATATAGTCTACTCTGCGAAGAGCCAGACTTGCGAATGTTTTATGTAGGGAAGACTAATTACCCTTTTAAAGACAGGATTTTAGAACACATTAATGATGTATGTAAAAGTTGTAGCAAGAATCCTTTGGCGAGGCACATGAACGAGCATGGAGGTGATCATATTTTTAGATTTTTAATTTTAGAGGTTGTTCACTTAAATTTAAAGGGTGGTAATATAAGGAATAGGACTGAGTGGCTGAACTTAAGTGGATAGTGTGTCTAAAAGCTGACGGTTTTTCTGGTTTAAGTGAAGCTTTATCTGTCAAACCTGTACTAGAGAATCATGGTTTGAGACACCAAGTTTACTATTTGTTTAGCTTCATGATTATAGTTTATGTATTAAGGCATTTCTTCCTGTTGTATTTGGTTGTTAAAGCTTAGATCTGTGTTTTGATTTGTGTTCATAGATAGTTATTCGATTGTTTAGCTTACTATGAATGAAAAAAACACTTCCTGCTTTAGGTTGATTGGCCGTTATGGCTCAATTTGAACTATAATTTGTACACATAGCTAATGATTTTGATTGGTTGAGTGCCACTTATCTGTAGTTTGATTTGTGCACTTTTTGATTGTTTAGATTGGATGAGAACGATTTTCCTCATTTGATTATTTGTTGTTTTTGATTTTAAAAGCAGGTTTTACGCTTTAATTTTACTGGTCCTTTGAAGCAATCTGTTTGTATCATGAAATGCACTCACCATATACAGTTTATTTTTACTGTAGTTGTTTTTTCATTTGAACTGTGGTGCCGAGTACGTTTTGGAATTCTTACACATTATTGTTGCATTTTAGCTTGACCTTTACCTGGATACTGATTTTTAGTTTTTGTTTCAGTACCCATTGTCTTTTCAAATTCTAGTTCTGGGATTTGTGAAAAGGGGAAATCAATTGGTGGAGACATCAATTATCTCAGAATCCAGGTCTCCTGTTCTCCCTTCCTGTTTCAAAGCAGTCCTTCACAACAAATGCCTCAGACTTTGCATGGGAAGCAGTGTCGGTGAGTATAAAATTGCATCATCTTTGGGACAGGAAAGACCAAAATACAAACTGGTCCCAGCATGGATTCTGGGGTCAGCAAGCTCCTCTGGCTACTATTCCTTGAGCTTGTACACAAACTGTTGAACCTGTGTTTAAGCTGCTGATTCTCTTGCCTTCAATGTGATGGTTGTAATTGGGGCTTCCTAGTACAGATGGTAGAGGGAATTTTGGTTTTGTGTTGATGAGAAATTGATTTGTTCATCTTTCCCTAACATGTTTATTGAATTATTACATATGATGTGGAGACACATGTATGAAGAGAAAAGAAAACATATTAATAGTTTTCATGTATATATTACATTTGTTTTCTTTATCATAACTGTCACTCAGTCCAACATTACATAAATTACTCAATTCATGCCTTCTCTTAAACCTCACTGCTTGAACATTATTCTGCATGTATTGTTCCAACAAATTGCATTGCAGTAAAGGGAATTTTGCTGCCTCCCTTTTCTGAAGGTCACATTTAAGTTTTCTCTCTTACAATATTCAGTACTTTAGATACTGTTGGGTTAGATTTTGTTTTCTGTCATCAAGTAATTGCTTCCTTTTTTTGCAGCCAACAAAATTAAAACTTAAGGCTGGTAATTCAGATCTTGTTCCCCCTGCTCAAAAGAATAATTTTCCTTGGTTACAGCTATTTTCTCCTCCAGTATTTATGACCAAGTATTCTGTAGGTAATTTTTTAAATCTGCCAGCTAGTTACATATTCAGAAAGAATGTTCCCAGTTGCCTCTTTCTTCCCTATCACATTTCCAACATTTGGCTTCTTGAGGAAACATTTTTTTTTTAAATTCTGCTTGGAGTATAGCTAACACACACACAGACACACACACAGACACACACACAGACACACACACAGACACACACACAGACACACACACACAGACACACACACAGACACACACACACAGACACACACACAGACACACACACAGACACACACACAGACACACACAGACACACACACACAGACACACACAGACACACACACACACAGACACACACACACACAGACACACACAGACAGACACACACAGACAGACACACACAGACAGACACACACACACAGACACACACACACAGACACACACACACACACACACGGAATGATTTTAAACCTTCAGGACTTTGCATAGTTGGGAGTCGTACGCATTTCTTGCCATTATTCATTGACAAAAGAGACTGGAAAAGCAATTTACAATCTTTTATAACCTTCTCTGATTCTTGTAGCTAGCATGGAGTGTTTTATAGTTTTATATGCCCTACTAATTGTCCCACATTTAACACCAGCTTCTTTGTATTCTAGATTCATTTAAACACTACTAGAGCAGGTCTTTCACATGGAAATCCCCTATCCCTTTGTCTTTGCCTGTACTCTATCAATCCCTGATGGGGAAGGTATGTCTCCAGTCTGTGCAGCCCAATTTTCTTCATGGCCTCATCCTGCTCACTTTCCCTCTCTAGTTATCTGCTCCAAATACCTTGATTGTTTTACCATTTTTCTGCAGTAAATCCCAGCCTCCTCTTGCCTATTTTCTGTATCCCCTACTTGCAGACATCCCTGTTTGCAAGATCTCCTTCGTCCCTTCCTGTGTTGGTGTTGACTTGGCTCTTGGGACACTTTCTGCATTTTTATGAATGTAAGATTTTGTATGCTTATTTTAAAGGATCTGCATGTAAAAATCGCGGTGATCTTTTTTTTTTCTTTTAATCCCAGCTTCTTCAGCCATCTGCTTGTATTGCACATGAGCCTTAACTGTATGGTTCTAAAATCCCTTCAGTTTAGGTTGTCCTAAACCACCTTGCTCTGTTGAGGTTATCACTTTTTCCCATTTAACACTCGCCATCTTCCTTTCCCAGATAAATTCCTTCAACTCTATTTTGTCCACAGCTTCTCTGTTAAAAAAAAGTGTGACGTAAATGAAACTAAAGAAACTAAAATATATATGCCTGACGTGTATAAAACTAGACTAAAATCATTTTCACTGCTTGTATCTTACATCTGCAAGTGCTTCCAGTGTCTCAGTTTTTATCTTATCGTTTAATATAATCCCACATATCCTTAGCAGCCATAACTAAAGTCTTTTTAATCTATACTTCTGAATACTTCATCTTATTGTGTCTTCATAAATATGAGTTTTGTTGAATCGGGTAATGTGCAGCATATAATTTACAGCTATAGCCAATGTTTTATTGTCTTTAATTTTGTATCCCGAAAAACTTGAAACTGTCTCAAATGTTCCCCAATGCTGAAATGTCCTTTTCTGGATTTGTCAAGTACAAAACAATATCTGCAGATGCCGCCAACTTTTTTGATTTTCATACCAGTTATAGCCTTTAATTTCTAGTTTTCCCTTTTTACAGTGGCTGTAAATATAAATCAAATAATGTAAAGAGGGCACCCGTACTTGGTTCCTCCATTCAAACACCGCTTATCAGAGAGGAACCCTGTCACTTTAATTCTTGTCTTTGATCCTTCATTTATCCTCCATTTATCTTCCTAATTTAACATTATTGCATCAAGGAATACAAATATTTCCATTGCAAAACTCAAAATTCCAGCTTACTCTGTCAAACACTTTCTCAGCATCATAACTTGCCAACAATTTTCTTGGATTCTGCTTCCCTCTGAATCATTGTTCTGGTAATGTCAAATATTTGCCTTCTGTCCACAAAACCACACTGATCCATATCTTTCAGTTTGGTCAACACTGTTACCATTTGTTTAGCTAGTGTAGCCGTTACCACTTAAGAATTGTGGTTTAAAAGTGAAATGAAATATATGAAGCTGGGTCTGATTGGGCTTTATCCTCTTTGGCTAATACAGCCACTGCATCTTTCTTCCAAGATGTTACCACTAAAATCTTTTACTGTCATATTTCCACAGAAATGTAACTTCTGTTCTTGGATACTTCCCTGCAGATTGATTGTACATATAACCATTTTAACTATTGGAGGAAGACAGGGCTCAACAACTGACACTGGCATAATTGTCTTCCATAAATATTTCCATATATACTATTTACTGGTTACAACATTTTTCTGCTTTATACAAATTTTCATAAAATTTGCAAAATATCTCTCTAGGATCTCTAATTTTCCTACTTGTGATGCTATAAGGTATCTGTCTGTAGTGAAAGCATTTGTGGAAGTAGCTTGTATCATTTTAAGCAGAATCACACACACGTGTGTGTGTGTGTGTGTGTGTGTGTGTGTGTGTGTGTGTGTGTGTGTGTGTATGTGTGTGTGTGTGTGTATGCGTGTGTTGTGTTAGGATGGGTGAACATTTTTTTTTAAGGACTTGCAGATCATTTGTATGTTGTTCTCTGAATTCTGCTTCTTCCACAGTGATGTAGATTGCAGCTGCTTTATGTATTTGGATGCGTTCTACAGTATTATGCTGATGTCCTTCAAGAATGGAAATGCAGTCATAAGGGTTGTCCTGCCTCAGGCAGCCCTCAGTCGGCCGAATTCCAAAGTCTGGGTCCGGCGTCGGTCGGTGTCACCTCCTCTCCGACGTCACAACGGCTGGAGTATAAAGGCATCGGCCGACGCCATCTTCTTCAGTCTTTCTTGCCGCGCGGTGCCCGAAGCAGAAGCAGTTCGGAAGTGCCGGTCGGTTCAGCTCCTGTGTTTTCAGTACCGAAGTCATCTAAAAGCTAAGTACCCCGTTGGGGAACATTTTTTCTTGCCTCAGCCGATGTCAGAACAAATTGAGAAAGTTAATAATTGATGTGATAGTGTTCAATCTCGCCGTTTGTTCTTACACATGGGTTCGGAGCCGATCCTCGGCTCCGTGTCGGCCGCTTGCAAGCTCTGCATCGAGAAGAAGCTCGAGACAATCTAATACCCACAATCCCTCTCTGCCTTTACCTCAGATCTAGTTTGCCGCTGCTGCGTTCGCATCGCTGGGAGCTAGCTCGAGCATCTTAAGTTAAGATATAACTTATTTTTGTTATATTTTATTGGAAAATTTGTTCTCATAGATAACAGAAAGGATTAGTTGATATACTGAGTGTATGTGTGTTTGAGTAGGTTGAATTCTCGGTACCGTTAAGTTTATTAATTGGTTAGAGTTTTTCGGGCCTACCAACCCTACTTAAATTTGACACCGGACTTGACATTTAAATCGGATTTGACTTTTTTTCACCGGATTTGACTCTTATACTGTACTTGACTCTTATCTTACTTGTAAAATGTCTGATAAAGTGAAATCAGGTTTTAAGCGTTGTCAGTGTGGCCAAAAATGTCAGTGACTGACGACCATAGTTCCTCGTCTACTGCCTTGGCCCTCTCCACTTACAAGAGGACTGTTCAATCTGTCACTCTTTAGTGGGAGGGTCATGACAGATAGGCGCAGGAAACTCATGGACAGAGGATTATTAAAACCTTCCTTTCAGGAGGCTCTGGATGCTTCTGACCAGGCATCGAAATCCTCGAGGGAATCGAAGACGTCGGAGCCCAAGTCATCGGCTCCGAGCTCTTCGAGTAAAGTTAGATCACCGGTTCCACAGACTTCGGGGCCGAGTGTTCAACTGGTGTCGGTTCCTGAGTCTCGAGTCTTGGAACCGGTGATGGAGCTCCCTCCTTCGACTTTATTGAGGTCGGCTCCGTCTTCGGTTCCTTCGACCCGTTCTTCTTCCAAACTCTCCGATGTCGATGTGGATCGTGTGGTGCAGAAGTTATTGGAGCATTCGCCCTGTCCAAACTTATTTCAGTTTCCACCCAGTTGGTGTCGAAACTTGAAGGCCTCCCAGTGTCTCCATCCATTCCTCCTCCGAGACCTGTCCAGTCTTTGGAGCCGGAAGAGGTTGATCTTCTGATTGTGGAGCCCTCGGTCCAGAACCGCCTTTCTCGGTCTGTTCCTCTCACCTCGACTCCGGACCCGATACTGGAGTCTCGGAGCCGACGATCGGTCCTTGGTTCCGGGGCGAGTCGAACCGACGTTCGTTCCGACTCCCCTCGGGCCTCGGCACGGATCGATTCGGCTCCGTCCTCGGGTCGATGCCTTCGTGCCTGTTTCGGGATTCTTCCCATTTCTTCGAACCGGGAGATTCTTCGATTCGGGACCCGGGGCTCGACCTAATGAGGAAGGTGTTGTCTACCCAGACAACCACATCAGTGGAAGCAACCTCTCCTCCCCATAAAGGGCGTTATCCTCCTCTGCACCCACGGCCACATCCAAGCGTCGAGCACCAGTGTCTCAGCCACCCCTGGAGGGTGCCCCTCTTCCTCTGAGGCTTCTTCGGATGCTCCCCACGAAGAAGTCCCTAGGAAAAGATTGTGTAAGAGGAGACACTTGGATTCTCCACAAGAATCCTTGACATCCGATACTGACTTAGAGGAGTCAGAAGGGTCCCCTAAGTCACCTTCAGAAGATGTCTCTTTTTCGACATATTGGAGATCCTGAAACAGAGAGGTGACTGGGAGCCCCTTCCCACTTCTGAGGATGAGGCAGTTTTGCTGAAGGCATTCGGTGCTCGCCCTTCTTCCTCCTGGGCCACTCCGCCTTCGAATTAATGGAACTTATTGCTCAAGGGCGGGAGGCTCCTGACACAGTGGAACCAGTCCCAAGGAAACCCAATAAGTATATCACTGCACCTCAGGACAAGACCTACTTAACAAAAGGAGTTCCAGTGGACGCTATGGTGGTGGCAGCGCCACGAAAAGGAGATGTCGGAATCTTCCTCATCTGTCCATCCCCTAATAAAGATTCTAGGACTATGGACAGGTACGGAAGCGCATTTTAGTTCAGCGGCTTTTTCCATGCGATCCCTGAACTATTTGACCCATTTTACACGACTACAGAGGGATCTAGTCAAAGAGTTGGGAGATACCCTCCAGGGTACTACAGATGCTGCTGTCTCAGAGAAAGTGACAGCGCAACTTAATACCCTTACATCCATTGTGAACTCGTCCATGAGGCTGATTTCTTACGCAGAAGGTTCGAGTAGGGCAGCAGCTTCAGCGATTGCTCTTCGCAGACAATCCTGGATGCGCTTATGTTCATTGGAAGCCTTCAAGTCTTCCTTTACTAACGCCCCATTTGACGGTGCCACTCTCTTTGGCCCCAAAGTAAAGGAGACCCTTACCCGGTGTGAACAGGAGGGAAAGACTCTGCTGTCGGAGTCCGTTTTTCCACCCCAACCAGACCGTACCCCAAAGGGCAATGTGGTGGAAAATGTGGTTTCAAAACCCCAAGGATCTTTCCCAGGCACACAGGGTGATGCCCTTCTAGAGGCAGAGGAGGGGCAGAGGTGGAAGACGCCCTGGTGGCAGAGGGGTCCGCAGCATCAAGGTGACAGGGATATACTCCTGGTAAACCTTTCCAGCACTCCTGAGAGGAGGCCCGACTGTCCTGCTCTGGAGGCAGTCGGGGTCGCTTAGCTTTATACCCTCAGGCCTGGCAAAATATAACTACAGACAAGTGGGTAAAAGCGTGGTTACCAGAGGTTACAACATACCCTTTCTATCCCATCCCATTCCAAAGAAAAGACTCCCAGATGTACCGCCCCATCTGCGAGAGCCAGCAGCTATAGAAATTTCAAAGCTGCTAGAAAAAAGAGTCATCCAACCAGTCCCAGCGGACCAGCAAGGATTCGGGACTTACTCAAGGTTCTTTTTAGTTCCAAAGAAAACAGGGGACTGGAGGCCCATCCTGGACCTAAGCGACCTCAATACCTTCGTCAAGAAAGAAAAGTTCCTAATGGTCACGCTTCAATCGATCCTTCCATTCTTACAGAAGGACGACTGGATGTGCTCAATAGATCTGGAGGATGCGTACTACCACATCAAAATGGCCAGGGCATCCAGAGATCATTTGCGCTTCCGGCTGGGGGCCAGTCACTTTCAATTTCGAGCCCTGCCCTTTGGTCTGACCTCAGCCCCCAGGGTCTTCACCAAATGCATGGCAGTGGTAGCGTCTCACTTGAGACGCCAAGGATTCCAGGTGTTTCCGTATCTGGACGACTGGCTCCTTTCTGCCACCACCCAGCGTCAACTACAACAGGCCAGAGACTATACTCTTCAACTATGTGTTCACCTAGGAATTTCCGTAAACTTCGGAAAATCCTTACTTCAGCCATCACAGAGTATCTTGTTCATAGGAGCGGAATTAAACACACGTCAGTTAATTCTAAGACTTCCTCCAGAAAGGATACTTTCACTTCATACTCACATACGTCTTCTTCTCTTGTCCAGGAAATCTCCAGCAAAACTGGTACTGAAGGTTTTGGGACTCATGTCAGCTTCTCTTATTGCAATACCCTTGGGAAGGCTGCACATGAGAGTCCTACAATGGCTACTGTTTGCACAATGGTCGTTCCAACAACTACCTCTAACACACGAGATTCTTATAACGAACACATGCAAAACACACCTAAACTGGTGGCTTCAAACGTGCAACCTTTCCAAGGGGAGACCATTTGTGCTACCCACGCCTACAGTTACGGCCACGGACGCTTCCCTGATAGGGTGGGGGGGCATCTTTCAGGGACAGACAGTCCAAGGCGAATGGACCAATTTGGAGTACAATCTGCACATCAATGTTCTAGAGTTGAGGGCAGTGTTTCTAGCGTTGCAACACTTTGCTCCCCTTCTTCCTCTGGGAACTATTGCAGTTCAGACGGACAACATGTCGGTAGTCTGGTACATAAACAAGCAAGGGGGAACCAAGTCCTATCAGCTATGCAGAGAGGCCATGAGAATCTGGCAATGGGCGGAGTCCACGGGTCGCTTTCTAATAGCAACGCACATCCCGGGGTCATCCAACGTCATAGCCGACAGGCTGAGCAGAGCAATTCTGTTACCGCACGAGTGGTCCCTGAAACAGTCAGTGGCGAAAAGGATTTTTCGCACATGGGGCCAGCCATCCTGCGATCTGTTTGCGTCTCCAATGAACGCCAAATGCAGGAGCTACTTTGCCCTATTACCCCCTCCAGGGGAAGTCCCCAGGGACGCACTGATTCACGATTGGCCCCCGGGACTCCTGTACGCATTTCCTCCTTTTCCCCTGATATCAGAGTTTCTCCAGAAAGCCAGAAACCTACACAGGACAATAATCCTCATTGCCCCATTCTGGCCTCGTCAAATTTGGTTTCCCTTCCTGAAGACACACTGCATTCGGGGACCCTGGATTCTGGACCCAGAGCCAGATCTATTGACTCACTCGTCAGGGGCTCCCCATCCCGCGCTCTTGTCCCTCCATCTAGCAGCTTGGTTGCTCCAATTCCCAACTTAGCCAGGTCTGATCTTCTTTTCACGGCAGTTCAGAATATATTGGTGGCTTCTCATAAAGCTTCCACTACTAAAACATATTCTAGTAAATGGAAGCGATTTGTATTCTGGGCGAATGCACAGCAAGTGGATCCTTTTATAGCTCCTTTGAATAAAATATTAGAGTTTTTAACGGACTTGTTCCATCAGGGTGCTTCTCCTGCCACACTAAGGGTTCAATTGGCTGCCATTTCTAATTTCCATGTGGAAGAATGTGGGGCTCCTGTTATGGCCCACAGACTTTGTAAAGCCTTTTTAAAAGGGTTTTTCATATTAGACCACCAGTTAGATCTCCTACGTCACCTTGGAGTCTAAACTTGTTGTTATCTAAATTAATGTTGCCCCCCTTTGAACCAGCCTCCTCTTGCCCATTAAAATTTTTGTCCTGGAAGACTCTCTTTTTGGTAGCCATTATATCCGCTAGGCGAGTATCTGAACTTCAAGCTCTCTCCATCAAGCACCCTTATTTGATCTTTCACTCTGACAGAGTTTCTCTTCGAACTAATTCATCCTTCCTCCCTAAAGTTTGTTCTATTAACAATATTAATCAGTCCATTAAATTACCCACCTTCTTCAGGAATCACTCCAACAAAATGGAGTATATGTTGCACAAATTAGATGTTCACAGACAGCTAAGATTTTACTTGGATAGAACAAAAGATCACAGGAAAACTGATCAACTTTTTGTGGCCTTTGCTGATAACAGGAAAGGATTAGCGGTTACCAAAAGAACTCTTTCTAAGTGGTTAACGGATTGTATAATCTATGTCTATGATTCTTCAAATCAAACTCTTTTACACAAACCCAAAGGACATTCCACAAGGTCAGTGTCTACATCCCTGGCTCATGCAGCCCGCCTACCACTAGACGCTATTTGTGCGGCTGCTACTTGGTCTAAGCCACATACATTCATTTCTCATTATAAGGTAGACAAGGTTTCTAGGGACAGGGCAACCTTTGGTTCCACTGTGCTCAAGAACGTCCTTCCGTGAGTTCCTCAGGAACAAGGAGCTAGGGACGCTACCCATGTGTAAGAACAAACGGCGAGATTGAACACTATCACATATAGAAGTTATGTCCTTACCATAACGTTCCATGTGGAGTGTTCATCTCGCCTTTGTTCTTACATTCCCACCCTCCCGCCCTTGGGAAGAACGTTTTTTTTTTTTGGTGCCTGGCCTGGGGCATTCTGCTTCTGCTTTGCAGATGTTGTGTACATAGTTGACATGTATATATATGTGTATGTGTCTATATATATATATATATATATATATATATATATATATATATATATATATATATATATATAGACTCTTAGTTCTGTGCATATGTGATGTAAGCATGAGTGTGCTCTCTCTAGAGACTGGTTTGCTTGCAAACTAGATCTGAGGTAAAGGCAGAGAGGGATTGTGGGTATTAGATTGTCTCGAGCTTCTTCTCGATGCAGAGCTTGCAAGCGGCCGACACGGAGCCGAGGATCGGCTCCGAACCCATGTGTAAGAACAAAGGCGAGATGAACACTCCACGTGGAACGTTATGGTAAGGACATAACTTCTATTTTGTCTTGTGGTAAACAAATACCTCATAAGGACTTCCATTCTTACTGCCTTCCTTGCCTGGGCCCAGGCCACGACGTCTCGGCCTGTGCTACCTGTGCTTGCTTTAATAAGCGCACTCTGAGGCGCCGGGCAGAATTTTCCGAGGACTTTTTCGGTGAATCTTTCGCGTATATCATACCGTCAGATCAACCGACAACTCAATCTAACAAAAAACGAAAGGACCGGGACCGACAGACATCCTCTGCCCGTGTCCACTACCGATGCTACTCCTAAACCCTCCGCTAGTGCTTCGGTCCCTTCAGAAGCGGTAATTCAACCGCTCCAGGCCGACGACACAGCGTTAACATGACCTTCGGTCTCGGAGATCTCTCCGGTGCCGGTTGTTGATTTTCCTCCAGAAACCGAAGTTCTGGATCTACCCGACACCATTTCTGTAGACATGGTTACTCCTGCACGTGGGGCTGCTAGGCCGCCTGTATCCATGTCCATTAAGGCCTTTGCACGTGCTAAGGCCGCCAGCCAGGCCAAGGCCCATCCTAAACCTGCTGCTCAGGCCCCTTCTTCTGATAAGCAGGTCATGTCTCTTGCTGCAGATCTTATTTCTCTTATCAGGGGGTCTCAGCCTCATCCAGACAGAGGTTCTCAGCCACCTGCAGAGAAAAGGCCCAGAACTGAGCAGGCTGACTACCTCTCTTCAGATGAAGCCTCTGGGGATTCTGAGCATTCTGATACTCAAGAAGAATCCTTCCAGGCCTACGAGGACTCTGATGCTGAGGAATCAATTTCCTCTGCCTCCCCTCCAGAGGATTTCTCGTTTGGTGAAATCCTGCATTCCATGAGGGAACATTTTCAATGGCAGGGTCAGGAATTCTCTGATTCCAGGAAAAGGCTACGTACCTTCCTCAAGCTTCCCCAGCACAGACCTTTAGCTATTCCGCCAGTTATGGATGTTTTGGATGATGTTTTCTCTGACTCCAGTGCTAACCCTGATTCTCTCCCCCCTGCTCTTGTCAAGCCAGACAGATATTATAGGGTCCCTGACACTCATAAGCATCTCTTTAAGGCCCACTCTGTGGATCTAGAAACTATTTCACAGGGCCCCAAGGGAGTGGCTACTTCCACTGCCAAAATTCCACTGCCAGCGGACAGGGAAGCTAGGTCCCTGGAGAGATGGGGTAAAAAAGTTTATACCTCTACCACCCTAGCCATGAGGTCACTTAACTGCCTTTTTCACATGTTTCAGTACCAGGATTTTTTACTGGATGAGTTACAGAAAAAGTTAGCCTCTCCTGAGCCTATTGATAGGAAGGCATTGCAGGATCATATACATAACACTCAGCAGGTTAACAACCATTTTCTTCAGTGTGGTTATGATGCATTGGAAGCTTCATGTAGGGCAGCTATGACTGGCGCTGTGATACGTAGACATGCTTGGTTAAAAGATCAGTCTTTGCCTGACCATGTTAAAGTAAAGTTACTGAATGCACCTCTGGAAAAACAGAAGCTTTTTGGTGCTAATGCTCAAGATGTGTTGAAATCCATTGAGGAAAAAGCAAAGTCAGTACAGACAGTCAAGGATTTCCTTCAGGTTCAGCCACCCAGATTCAGCAGAAACTGGCCCTCAAAGAATTGGACCTTCCCAGGCTCTGACAAGTTTCAAAGGGGAAAAAGCAGGCGTGCCCGAGGTAGAGGGCAATACCGAGGATCCTACAGGGGCCACCAATGGCAACCTCCAAATCAAAGAAGTGGCGCAGACAGCCCAGCTGCACCAGAAGGACAATCACAATGACTTGACTTTCATACTGCCTACAAAGGCTCAAAGCGAAGCACCTTTGGGCGGAAAATTATCCTTATTCTCACAAAACTGGCATATCTTAACCAAGGACAACTGGATTCTGGATTTAATAGACAAGGGTTACAGATTCCACTTCCACACTTTACCAATAAGACAAGGCATGCCAAACCTGTTACATCATCAAAGGACAGAGGCACTCTCTCAAGTTTCAAAGCTGTTAAGTATAAAAGCAATAGAAAGGGTACCTCCTCAGGAACAAGGCCAGGGATTTTATTCAAGACTGTTCCTTGTTCCAAGAAAAGAAAACAAATGGAGGCCTATTCTGGACTTGTCAACTCTAAATACTTTTCTCATTGTGCCAAAGTTCAAAATGCTGACGCTGCAGCAACTCCTTCCCATGTTGGGCAAGGGGTCTTGGCTGGTCACTCTGGACCTCAAGGAGGCATACCTGCATGTCCCAATCAGACAAAGCTGCAGAAGATACCTCAGATTTCTTGCAGGGACAGAGCATTATCAATTCTCAGCATTGCCGTTTGGCTTATCTACTGCGCCCAGAGTGTTCACGAAATGCCTGGCATCAGTAGTGGCACACTGCAGACTCCAGGGGATTCAAATATACCCCTACCTGGACGACTGCCTCATACAAGCAGACAACAAACAAACCTTAAAAGCAAACTTAGACTATGTCATGCAACTACTGCAGGCCTTGGGATACAGAGTCAACATTCAGAAGTCGACTACTGCCATCCCAACAGATTATTTTCCTAGGAGCCAAACTGGACACAGAAACTCAAATGGCTTACCTCACAGAGGAAAAACAACAGCAGTTACCAGAGTACTTCAAAGGCCTAGCAAAACTCTCCCAGCTGACTGCAAGAAAAATCCTGCAGGCCCTGGGGTTCATGGCATCTTGCATTCTTCTGATACCTTTGGCAAGACTTCATATGAGAAAGCTGTAATGGTATTTAAAAAACTTATGGTCTCAACACAGCCAAAGCCTAGAGGATGTAATCCCACTTATTCCATGTCTGCAAAAGGAATTTCTGTGGTGGGCACAAGCCAGTCAGTTAAACAAAGGCATGTCTTTCAACAGACCTCAAGCAGGTCAAATGATTACAACAGACGCCTCAGACCATGGATGGGGGGCGCACATGGAGGGCAGATGCATTCAAGGTCTATGGACACCAAAGGAAAGTCATCTGCACATAAACCAAAAAGAGATGTTGGCAGCGATACATGCAATCGAGACTTTCGAAAAATCACTACAACAAGGACATTTGCTAATAAGGACAGACAACACCACTGTCATGTGGTATATAAACAAGCAGGGAGGCACTCATTCTTATCCCCTCTGCAGACTAACAATGCTTCTCTTGGAAAAATCACTGAGCCTGAAGATACATTTGCAATCCCAGTTTGTTCCAGGCAAGGACAATGTACTGGCAGACAAGCTGAGCAGAAATTTCTTGGATCCACACGAATGGATGCTGCATCCTCACATTTTCTCACAACTAACAAAGACATGGGGAAGACCGGAAGTAGATCTCTTTGCTTCCCACTTAAATCATCACCTGGAAAGGTTCTGCACAAGGACCCACCATCCTCTAGCCTGGAAAACGGATGCTCTCTCCTTCAGCTGGAATTCCCTAAAAATTTATGCATTCCCTCCTCTACCTCTGCTGACCAAGGTGATACTGAAGATCAAAGCAGAACAACCAACAGGCATTTTGATAGCTCCAGACTGGCCAAGGCAACACTGGTGCCCCTTACTGTTGAGCATAACTCGGACCAGACCGTGGCCTCTGACCCTATGGCCCCTGCTCCTAACACAACACAATTACAGGACTGTACATCAAGACCTGAAAACATTGCATCTGACAGCCTGGAGGTTACCATGACTCCTCCAACTATCTCTCTTTCCAAAACAGTTCAAGAGATCTTACTGGAAGTACGCAGACCTACCACCAGAAAAACCTATTCAGCCAAGTGGAAGAGATTCAGCATCTGGAATGCCAACAGGGGTCAGGACACAACATTACTGAGTTATACCTCAGATATTAGAATACTTGGCAGAAATGTTTCATACTGGGCTCTCCTACTCTTCTATAAAGATTCACGCCACAGCAATCTCAGCAAAATACAATTGTGACCCTCCAGTGTTTTCACATCCTTTGCTAAGACAGTTCCTAAGAGGGATAAAGAATATCAAACCTCCCAGAAAACAGCCAGTACTTGCATGGGACCTCAATTTCGTTTTGGAAAAATTAACTCTTCCTCCTTTTGAGCCAGCAGCAACTTCAGAAATGCAATTTCTGTCATGGAAAATTGTCTTCCTATTGGCAGTCACATCTGCAAGAAGAGTCTCTGAGATACAGGCGCTCATGGCAGTGCCTCCCTTCCTCATTTTTCATCAGGACAGAGTTTCTCTAAGAACCAATCCTACATTCATGCCAAAAGTTATTTCCAGGGTGTCTCTAAATCAAGCTATTCACCTGCCTACTTTCTTCCCCAATCCTCAAAATAGGGGGGGAAAAACTGCTGCATACTTTGGACATACACAGGCAACTACGCTACTACTTGGACAGAACTAGGGCCACCAGAAAGTCTGACCAACTGTTTGTAGCCTATGCTGCTGGAGTACAAGGAAAAGCAATCTCCGAACAAACAATTTCAAAATGGATTGGACACTGCATCAGATTCTGCTATTCTTTCCATGGAAAAGGTGTGCCAGCCAATATTAGGCCACATTCCACCAGAGCTATAGCCACATCCACAGCTTTCCTAAGAGGAGTGGCAACAAAGGACATTTTAGAGGCTGCTACATGGAGCTCCGTGCATACATTTACCAAGCACTACAATCTGCCCTTATACTCCAGATCCCGAGCAGGCTTTGCTTCGGCAGTCCTGCAGGGGATTTTAGCTACACCATCCCTCTCATAGTTCCATCCACCCCCAGCTTGGCTATGGTATTCAACCCATATGTTATGACTGCAGTTGCATTCTTGAAGGACATAGTACAGTTTTGTACCTACCATAAATGTAGATGTCCGATAGATATGCAACTGCAGTCGGATTTTCCCACCCTCCTACCCCTCTGCAACTTTCTTTATGGGTCCCTACCCCTATTCCTATTAGCTGGGGATATCTCCTATGGTGTATCTGTTTATTACTGTTGTGCATGTTTGGAATTATTTTTATCCATTCACTAAATTTAGCCTTCCTAGGAGGGCACCTGGCATCTGGGGCAAGAAACACTGAAGAAGATGGCGTCGGCTGATGCCTTTATACTCCAGCCGTTGTGACGTCGGAGAGGAGGCGACACCGGCCGACGCCGGACCCAGACTTTGGAATTCAGCCGACCGAGGGCTGCCTGAGGCAGGACAACCCATATGTTATGACTGCAGTTGCATATCTATCGGACATCTACATTTATGGTAGGTACAAAACTGTACTTTCTTGTGGGTTTTCATCATGTTGTTCACTGCTGCATTAGCCTTGGTTGCATGGATTATGTCCTGCAAACGATACAACAACCGACCAGCTTCCAAAACTTCACAGCACTTGCCACATAAACAGTTAAGTCATCTTGATCCGAGCTGACTAAAATGTCAAGTTTGGGCACCAAGCCTTTCAGAGCTTTCCTGCCACCGAACAGAGTGCTCTTCTGTGGACTTTGGAGGACTGAAGGTCTGCTAAATCTTTCATTGCTGGGCCGATAAGTTGCTTTGTGGGGAAAAAACTTCCACATTGGGCCTTCACCTGTGGCTGGCCACAAGAGTTACTGCTTCTAAAACCATTTGGAAATCCAAAGCTGAGATAAGTGTATAAAGCTGATGTAAGTATATATTTTTTGCTCAGTTTCAGTGATATTTAACAGTCCTGTGCTACTTTTATGTTGTAGTTTTTAACAGTATTCTGCAATAGCTGTATTTTGTGAACATATCTCAAGGTTAAGTTTCAAGGTTTCTTTACTTCTGTTCTGATTCATTTTCCATTTTTCCCCACCTACCCACTTAATTGTGTTCTTAAAACTTAGTGGCGTTTGGGTTGCCCGCCTTTGCTCTAAATTTTGATATTGGACACTCCCTCCCAGTCCCATCGCATCAGCTCATTCAATTGTGTACAGTGAGATCATTTGGGAAGGCTACCCCCTTAGTTTCTTAACCTTGAATGTTCTTCTGTTTCCTCCCTTCCTACTTAACTAACAAAAAAGCAAACTTTATTCACCTGCTTTTACTGTTTTTGTCTCTTCCTACTTTATCTTGCTTTTACTGTTTGTTCTTAAGTATTAAATTGCATTTATTCTGGTGTAATTATTACTGGTTGTTAGTAGACTGATTAAATTTTAATCGTTACTCTAAGTATCTTAGTTTTGGTTAAAGGACTTGGGCTCCAGGCCAGTTATTTTGTATGAAGGTTTGTGGTTTACACTCTTGTGGGAGGAGAGGGTAGTCTCTGCCCTTCTGAGCTGGGAATTGCTGTGTGATGGCGTATGGTGCCTGTTCTAAGTGTCTTTGTTGCAGTTTAAACATGTGGGTTCCAAAGCAGTTATTTTACATTAGGAAAATTTGTGGTCTAAACTCTTGTGGCAGGAAAGGTTAGCCTACACTCTTCTAGCTGGAAATTGCTGGTTGAAGGCCTATTGTGTCTGTTATTCTGAAGTGTCTTAGTTCTGGCTTAAGCACTTGTGTGCCAAAACTAGTTGTTTTGCATTAGGAGGGTTTGTGGTCTATACTCTTGTGGGAGAGCATAGCCTACACCCTTCTATGCTGGAAATTGCTTTGTTTAAATTGCTTTCTGCTATTGTGACTGTGTGATTTTATGTACTTTCAGTTTCTAGCACTTCTGCATTTTATAGCATAGGTAAGATTCAGTCTCACTGAATCTAGATGGTTTGATATGACTTGAGCACTAAAATCAGCTTTTCACAGAAATACTGAAATATCTGGGGCATCTGTTCCAACTAACTAAGTGCCTGATGTTCTTCATCCCACATTGCTGCAGTCCTAACACTTGGGTAGTCCGCTGTCCCAGTCGGCCCGAATACCAAAGTATAAGGCTGACGTCGGTCAAGGCGCATTTGTCTGACATCAGGACGTCAGGGTACAAATGCGCATGACCGACGTCATATCCTCAGTCTTTTTTGCCGCATGGTCCGATGCAGAAGCAGTATTGCGAGTGCAGGTTGGCGTTCTGAAATTTTCTGAAGTCGGAGTTTCAGACCGAATCAAAGTTGGCTAAGTACCCGTTAGAATATTTTGTTTTTTTCTTGCCTCAGTATTTAACCGGATGTCAGAAAAAGTGAATAACTGTATTTCTTGTGGGAAACAGATACCTCATAGAGATTACCATACTTTGTGTATACCTTGCTTAGGGCCTGAGCACGACGTGGTTGGCTGTCGCTCTTGTGCTAGATTTAACAAACGCACTATTAAGAGAAGATTAGATTGTGCCAGGTTAGTTTTTGGGAAGCGTTGTAATTACAACATGCCATTGGATGCTCCGACGCCAGCTTCATCTAAAAAGCGCAAAGACAAAGCAGCGAAGCCTAGGGGTGAAGAACCGTCTGTCCCGGACGTCGGTTCTTTAGTGGGCTCAGTGGAGCCGGTGGTTCTGCCTGAAGTTCCTTTGGATTCTCAGGGAGAGACTTTACTGTTGCAAGATGTGTCCTCTCAGGAGGTAGGCCAGGCTGAAGGGGCTTCTCAGGTGGCTGTTCTCCCCTCCCTTCCTAAAGTGGTTAGGCCCTCCCCTTCTGTTTCCAAGGCTCCTTCTAGGAGCCGGCCAGGGTTAACTTCAGTGGGGGTCTCCCCTAGTTCTTCAGGGTCTCTGCCTAAGAAACATATGCTTAAAATGGCAGAAGATTTGATTACTATGATTAGAGGTTCTTTACCCCCCCCCCTGATAAGAGGCCTAGGGTGGAACCTGAGCTTGAGAGTTTTGAGCAGTGTTCGGAGGCTTCTGAGTCTTTGGCTGAAGACTTGCAGGAGTATCCTCCTTATTCTGATTCTGATGTAGATGACTCTACACCTTCGGCTTCTCCTCCTGAGGATTTTTCTTTTTCAGAGACTCTTCATTCCATGAGGGAGCATTTTAAATGGCAAGGTCAAGATTTCTCTGATTCTAGGAAAAGGCTTAGGGAATTTTTGTTTCTTCCCCAGCATAGGCCTTTAGCTATACCTCCTGTTCTGGATGTGGTAGAGGATGTTTTTGCAGAGGCTTCCCTGAACCCTGATTCTTTGCCTCCTGCCCCAGTTAAACCGGACAGGTATTATAGGGTGCCTGAAGCTCATAAGTATCTTTTTAAGAGTCCTAGGGCAGACCCAGAAGCTGTTTCTCAGGGCCCTAAAACTACTAGTCCTATTGCTGAACATTTTAACTCAGTGCACCATGGAAATATTGAGAATATAAAAGTGTCTGTTCTGGAACATGTTCCATTATATTATAATGATGTTGATAGGCAAAAAAATATGTTAAGACAAAAGGAATGCATTTTGATTATGAAATTTGGGACTTTGCATCCACATGGAATGAACAGAGAATGTAACTGGCAATGTCTTGTTTAAGACTATGACTTTAAATATGTTTAAGCTATGTGATTTGATAGTTTAATTGTGTGATTGATTGATTACTTGGTTTTTTGTATATATTGCAAGTGTTTTATGAGTTTTACTGTTTTACTCTGTAAAGGCTGTTGGCCGAGGTGCTAGAGAAGGAACTGTTCAACGAAATAAATTTTATTGGAAGGTAGAGCTGGGACTCACTGATAGTCTTTGTTGTTTATATAGGTATTATAGGGTGCCTGAAGCTCATAAGTATCTTTTTAAGAGTCCTAGGGCAGACCCAGAAGCTGTTTCTCAGGGCCCTGAAGGTGTTAAGGCTTCTGTTGTTAAAAATCCTGTTCCTTCTGATAAAGAGGCAAGGGCTTTGGATAGATGGGGTAAAAAGGTGTATACTTCTTCCACTTTAGCCATGAGGGCTTTGAATTGCCAGTTTCACATGTTGAAATACCAAAATTATCTCCTTTCACAATTGAAGTCTAAGGTAGATGCTCTGGCGGAAGGTATTGAGTGTAAAGAGTTGCAGGATTTGGTTCATGTTTCTGAACAGGTGGGTAAGCATTCCTTGCAATGTGGTTTTGATGCTGTACAGGCCTCTTCGAGGGTGGCAGCCACTGGTTCTGTTCTTCGCAGGCACGCCTGGCTGAGGGATCAGAATTTAGCTGAACATGTAAAGACAAGGATTTTAGATGCTCCTTTACAATCTGATGTGTTATTTGGTGCCTGTGGAAGCAGTTTTAAAGAAAATGGAGGATAAGGCTAAGTCTATGCAGACTGTTAAAGATTTTTTGCAGGTCCAGCCTCCAAAGTTTAGTAGAAATTGGCCTACTAAGGGGTGGACTTATCCTTCTTATGATTCTCAGTCTAGGGGTAGATCTAGACGTGGTAGGGGCAGAGCTCAAGGTTCTTTTAGGCCTAGAACAGGCAGTTCGCCTGCCCAGTCTTCTGGTGAGGGCAGGGGTCAGTCCTTTCGTAAGCAGACCCAATGACTTGCCTTTTCCGCTGCCAGAGCCTTCTCGTCTGGCAGCACCTTTGGGAGGAAGGCTGGCACTTTTCAAAGAAAATTGGAGTGTTATTACCCAAGACAGATGGGTATTGGATATCGTTCACCACCGTTACAGGTTTTATTTCCATACCTTGCCTCCTTTCAAAGGCATGCCAGACATTCCTCCTATACAAAGAAAAGAGGCTCACAAGCAAATTTCTCTGTTGCTCCAGATAGGGGCCATTCAGCCGGTTCCTGTGCCAGAAAGAGGCCTAGGATTTTATTCTCGCCTGTTCCTAGTACCAAAAAAGGGGAACACGTGGAGACCAATTTTGGATTTGTCTATCCTCAACACTTATTTGGACATTCCCAAGTTCAAAATGTTGACGTTACAACAGCTTTTACTTCTGCTGGGCAAAGATCACTGGATGGTAACTTTAGATCTCAAGGAGGCTTATCTTCATGTGCCTATCAGGCTCAGTTGCAGGAAGTATCTGCGTTTCCGAGCTGGAAATTCACATTATCAGTTCTCTGCATTGCCCTTTGGCTTATCTACTGCGCCCAGAGTATTCACAAAAGTTCTGGCTCCAGTTGTAGCTTTTTTCAGGCTGAAAGGAATACAAATCTATCCTTACTTGGACGATTGCCTGATTCTGGCTCAAGAAAAGGACGAGCTTCTTCAGCATCTGGAATATGTGATAGCAGTGCTAAGATGCTTAGGGTATTCTGTGAACGAAATAAAGTCCAGTCTAGTACCCTCTCAAGACATGTGCTTTCTGGGTGTGAGACTGAATACAGCAGCCCAGATGGCCTTTTTAACCCCGGACAAACAAAAGAGTCTATCCCTTTACTTCCATCAACTATCTCATCAGTCCGTGCTGACTGCAAGGACAGTCCTTCAAGCCTTAGGGTTCATGGCATCTTGTATTCTAGTACTTCCCAATGCCAAACTGCATATGAGGAAGCTACAATGGTATCTCAAAAATGTATGGACACAGCACTGCCAGGATCTGGACACTGTCATTCAAATAATACCTTGCATTCAAAAGGAATTTTTGTGGTGGGCTCAGGAATGTCACCTAAACAAGGGACTCTCTGTGACCCGGCCAGAGGCGAGTCAAATTCTAACGACAGATGCCTCAGACATAGCTTGGGGAGCTCATCTGAAGGGAAAGTGGATACAAGACAAGTGGCCTGCCAGACTACAGCATCTACATATCAACATGAAGGAGATGTTAGCAGTCCAGTTTGCATTGATGGCTTTCAAGGAGTTACTTCTCCCAGGGCAGGTGTTGATTCTAACAGACAACACAACTGTCATGTGGTATATCAACAAGCAAGGGGGAACACATTCTTATCCTCTATGCAGGCAAGCAATGATTTTGTGGGAGACTGCGCTCAGCTTGCAGCTTACTCTTCAGGCAAGGTTTCTGCCAGGAGCACAGAACTCCTTAGCAGATGTGTTAAGCAGGCAAATCATGGATCCCCACGAGTGGAAACTGGATCTTCATGTATTTCGACAATTGACAGTGTCATGGGGAACTCCAGACATAGATCTGTTCGCTTCTCCACTAAACCACCAGCTGCCAAAGTTTTGCACTTCCCACATTATCAGTTCTCTGGAAAGTGGATGCTCTTTCATTCAGTTGGGAAAATCTCCATGTGTATGCCTTTCCACCTCTGCCTCTCCTCCCAAAGGTACTCCTAAAGGTCAGACAAGACAAGCCAAGGATGATTTTGATAGCTCCAGATTGGCCTCGGCAACACTGGTACCCATTACTGAGGAATCTGGTCAGGAAGCCTCCATGGCCTTTGCCTTTAATTCCACACCTTTTGTCTCAGAGGGACGGTCATCTACTCAATGTCAAGCTTCACTCTCTTCATCTAACAGCCTGGCATATTCTGTTTTGAACCACAGCAGGTCTCAGCTTCCTCAACAAGTTTTGAATGTGATTATGGAAGCCAGAAGGCCTAGTACACGTAAGGTGTATGCAGAAAATGGAAGAGATTTTTATTTTGGAGTGCAGCAAAGGATTTGGATGTTTCAGAGCCTAATTTGAGTGTGGCTCTTCAATATCTTACTGAGTTATTGGACAAAGGTTTGTCTTTCTCCTCCATTAAGATTCATGCTGCAGCAATTTCAGCTCACTATGATTGTGACCCACCATTATTTTCTCATCCTTTGTTCAAGCAATTTCTTAGAGGGCAAAGAATATAAGACCCCACGTAGAGCTCCTACTCCTGCTTGGGACCTCAATTTTGTGTTGGAGAAACTTACTCTACAACCTTTTGAGCCTCGGCTACTGCTGAATTGAAATACTTGTCATGGAAGACTGCTTTTTGTTGGCCATTACTTCTGCAAGAAGGGTTTCTGAATTGCAGGCCCTTATGGCGGTTGAGCCTTTTTTGATTTTCCATAAGGATAGGGTATCATTACGTACTAATCCTTCCTTTATGCCTAAGGTGGTTTCTAGTGTAGCTTTAAACCAAACTATTCATTTGCCTACTTTTTATGCAGATCCCCAAAATAGGGGGGAAAAGATTTTGCACACTTTAGATGTACACAGGCAGTTGCGTTATTATTTAAGCAGGACTAGGGATTTCTGGCAGTCGCAGCAGTTGTTTGTTTCTTTTGCTTTGAGTTCTCAGGGTAAGCCTGTGTCAAAACAAACTATATCCAAGTGGATTGGGTTTTGCATTACATTCTGTTATTCCCATCATGGCAAGGAGATTCCAGCTGGGATTAGGCCTCATTCCACTAGGGCTACTGCCACTTCAACAGCATTTCTAAGGGGGGTGGCAACTAAGGACATTTTGGAGGCAGCTACTTGGAGTTCAGTGCATACTTTCTCCAAGCATTACCACCTTCCTCTCTATTCTAAATCCAGGGCTGGTTTTGCCACTGTGGTGTTGCAGGGCATTTTGGCAGCTCCTGCTTCATTATAGTTTAGCCATCCTCCCTTACCTCTGCTTTGGGATTCTACCCAAGTGTTAGGACTGCAGCAATGTGGGATGAAGAACATAGTACAGTTTTGTACCTACCATAAATGTAGATGTTCGAAGATCCACATTGCTGCAGTCCAATTTACCCTCCCTCCTTCCCCTCTGTAGTTTGAGGCGGTTGTCTGGGATGTGTTATACATCTGAGGTATATTGTGTTTTTTGTATATATTGTATATATTGTACATACTCTTGGTGTTAGGCTGGTTGATTGTTTAGCTGTTGCCTATGGGTTTGGACCTTTTCTTTAGGGTCTTCTGACATCTGGGGCAAGAAAAGACTGAGGATATGACGTCGGTCATGCGCATTTGTACCCTGACGTCCTGATGTCAGACAAATGCGCCTTGACCGACGTCAGCCTTATACTTTGGTATTCGGGCCGACTGGGACAGCGGACTACCCAAGTGTTAGGACTGCAGCAATGTGGATCTTCGAACATCTACATTTATGGTAGGTACAAAACTGTACTTTTTTGCTCCAATATTGCACTTTTGATTTGTATTGGTATTCCACTGTCTGAATAGTCTGAACAATTTTTTGGCTCATTTTAGTGTAATCTGTACTTGTTCAGCTGTTGCACTGCCCAGTTTCAAGTTTGCTATTTTATGGTCTGTTTTGTAACTTCTGAGCATCAGCTTCAAGCCACCTTTGTTGGTGAAGGCCCTTCTGCACCTTTGTGTGAGGAGAGTGCAGCCTGGCTCTTGTCTAATCGAGGGTGATTGGAGTAGAGCTCTGAGAGAGGATTCTTATTGGCTAGTTTGAGCTAAAAAGGTTATTTTCTTTTACTTAAACCCCTTGTTGCACTTGTTTGCTTGTAGTGCTCTATCTTGTACTGCTGTGTAGTGGTGGTTACCGTTGGTCGTCATAGACGCAAATGTTTTGTTTGTTAAATTTTTCCCTTACCACTTTCCTTTTGGTCCTCCAGAGGTTTCTTGTGGCCTTGCTCTACTGTCAGATGGAACACTAAGCCTAGCCTCAGAGGTACCAACACACCTCTCACCCACTAGCCACTCCGAAGTGTGACCTCTTTTCCTGATCATATAAATTTACCTGTCACTATGGACAGACAATTTCCCACAGTTTCTCCAGCCATGTTGGTCGATATGGGCATCCTGAGGCAATGTAACAGCTACCTTATGTTCAAAGACAACCCTTTACTCCTAGCCCACATACACTGTGAGAGATGCAGCTATATTAAGAACCTTGAATCCATGCACTGTCACACACCAGTCAGTACATGAGCAGGTTGCCAGCATGCACATCTACTCCACCTAAACCCACATCACACACACCTACATATGTGGAGGTCCTCACTAGAAATGTACCTAAACACCAGAGACCTCACAAGCACAGTACACATACTTCTTCTGCAGAACATGTTATACATAGCAGCTCACACACGTGTCTCACCTGTCAAATCCTTAAGACAAAACACAAAATTAAAGATTAGTCATAGGTGATTCAATCATGAAACACACTGATGTCCCTCTCACCAGTCTGGATTAGGGAAAGGTTATGGTCAGCTGTCAGGTGACAGGATACACCATATCACACATGCACTCAAGTCTCTCAACAGCAGGTACTGTTATGACTCCGTCATAGTCCATGTTGGTGTTAATGATTTGAGAAGTACCTCTCTGAACTATATGAAAAGAGACTTGACTGAGCTCTCTGACTGTTAGCCAGGTATGTCCCTAGCCTTGAGCAGCATTTTACCTTCACGTAGGATGATGCCTCAATACAAACATAATGATTGACTTCAATAATTGTCTTAGCTTCTGGTGTCATTCTAAGGGGATCCACTGTTTGTCAGCCTGAGATGACATGATTGGTAGACCTCAATGCTTTGCCAGAGATGGTCTTAATCTGTTACTCCTGGGATTTCAGCTACTGGCTAAGGCTCTTGCCACCCCCGTAGTGCCTGTTTAGGCAGTGTCTCAAGGACAAAATTCCCAATGTAAAAACTCCATCTAAAAATGATCTCACAGTTATGCTGTTAAATGCTAGGTGTCTCAACACGAAACTGCACTCACTGGAAGCTGTCCTCAACCATTGAAGACTCTGACATTTGTGTAGTCACAGATATATGGTTCAAGACTGTGGAGAACACCTCAGCCGTACCTAGTTATACCTCTTTCCACAAGTTCAGACCTCAAACTGAAGGCACGAAGACTAAAGGAGGCAGTGTATCAATAATTCATTAAAGATAAATACACCTCCGGATTGGTTAAACAGTATGATTCCCTGGAGACACTTCAGGTGCAATTAACTATTAGGACACCTATTCAAGTCATTGCCAGCTACAGGATCCCCTCTGTGAACCAGGACACCCATTCTACCTATTTGGATATACTTGAGTCTATCCGAATACGTCCGAACACCATAGTTTTGGGTGACTTTAAATACCCATCCATTGACTGAGTAAATTGCTTGTGTTCAAACTCACTTGCCCAAAGGTTCCTCAACTTTATTAATTCCAATGCCCTTGACCAGCTGGTTGACACCCTACAAGGGGTGCCAGCATCCTGGATCTAGTGCTTACCAATATGGCTGACCCCCTGTAGCACCCGCACTGTGAGGTACTCCCTGGTGAGATCTGACCACAAATTGGTCTCATTCAAGGTAACTATCACACCTGTGGCCCCCCACCCCCCAGCAGCAACTAAAATAAAAAAAACTTCTCCAAAGCAGATTATAACCTCTTACGGGTGGTATAA
Source organism: Protopterus annectens (assembly GCF_019279795.1). Lineage (NCBI taxonomy): Eukaryota > Metazoa > Chordata > Ceratodontiformes > Protopteridae > Protopterus > Protopterus annectens. Next base: position 1,160,926,213 of record NC_056747.1, on the reverse strand, counting down.
ATAGCTTCACTGCACCGCCTCCCCTCAGGTGGAACTGGCAACTATGCCGAGCTCTACACCAGTGCTTTATGTGAACACAAGCAAGTAAGACTGCTTGTGAAGTCCTCCAAAGCAAACTACAAGTCCAAATTAGCTCCTTCAACAAAGGGCAACCACAAGACATTCTGTAGTTACATCTGTAACCTGAAAGGAAAGGCCCAGATTTGTGCTGAACTGGTAGTTAATGATACCACATTTACTGAGCCTGTGGACATAGCTAACCTGTTGGCTGAAACGTTTTGTGAAAACTTCACTTCTTCCCTGTCACCACCAGACATACCCCATGACATCACTACCACCTGTCCCATACCTTTCATCTCTAAAGAGCAGGTCATAAATGCCCTCTGTAAGGGCCAAAGCACAACATCTGTGAGACTTGATAACATCCCAGGCTGCGTCCTGCATGGGCTCCAGCATGAATTAGCAACACCATTGGGTGCTCTTTTCAGTCATAGTCTAAGCATTGGCTTTGTACCAGCTGAATGCCACAGTTATTCCCTTGCACAAAGATGGTGCTTCCATAACCCTGGGAGCTAGACCAATTAACCTGACTAGCCTTATCTGCAAGGCCATGGAGTGAATCATCATGGACCTTATCAACAAAGATATAGCTAATCTCTGAACTCTTGAACATACTCATTTTGGATTTGTTAAAGGGAGATCATGCCTGTTAAACCTGGTGGATGACTTCTTCGAGGCATTCACCAAGGCCCTTGATGAAGGGAAATCTGTGCATACAGCCTACTTGAACTTGGCCAAGGAATTTGACACTATCTTCCACTCGGGCATCATTGGCAAACTCGCCCAAGTAGGCATCAGCCCTTATGTTGTTAGGTCACTAACTGGCTCCCCGATGGATTCCCCTGTTTTGACTGTACAAGTTTTACCTCCAACAGCAGACCTGCAACCAGTGGTGTTCCACAGGGGTCAGTCCTGGGACCTCTGTCTGGAATCTGTTTTGGAAGTACAAGCAAAAACTAAAGGTCTGTGGTTGACAAATTTTGCTGAAGACTGCAAACTGTGAGCTGTCATAGAATCTCCAAATAATGTCAGCATCCTGCAAGAGGCTCTTGCACAAACGGATGATTGGTGCCAGAGTCATGCCTTTAAACTTGATGCAAAAAAATGCATTATTCATTTCAATAAAAGCAATGTTCCTGCTAAGTGCCACATCAGTAGCAACACCTTAAATATGCACTCAGTGGTGAGAGACCTGGGCACACAGGTTGACAGCAATCTTATCTTTGACCACCATGTTTCCATAGTGGTAGGAAGGGCATTGTGTAGTCCTCATTTCATAAGGGCATTACCTCCAGAAAAAAGTTTATAACCTCCCTGTACTTTTTCCCCCCCTCATCAGGCCAATAACTGAGTACAACGCCCCTTTTGGTATGTACCTTTCCAAGCCACTGCAGCAACTGGAGAAAGCACAGAGGTTCCTCACAAGGAAAATTCAAAGTCTTCAGCATTTGTCCTACGGAGATCGACTGAAATCACTGGCACTTTATTCTGTTTTGTACAGATTGCTCAAAGAAGTTCTCTGCCTTGTATACAAGGCAACCTCTGACCTGGCTTTATTGGAAATTCTGTATATTCGTAAGTCGGATGGCACATGAGTTACTCTCTAAAGACCTTAACCTGGTATGTGATATTAATAAAACCTGCTGGAGGGACAGATTTGTCTCAGAGATGTTACCACAACTTTGGAATGTTATCAGTGTTATTAACTTTGGAACATGTCAAAAGGAATCTTCAAGCACAGTCAGGATGATTGGATGGGTGACTGTAAATTCACCCTGGGGGTTCCACCTGTATCCCTCTTGGACAAGGGCAATAGGTGCTGATAGTGAAAATAAAGGTAAGAACATGGCTAGGCTTGTAAGGGCCCTAGGGCCATTAGCCTAGTAACTTCCTATGATTACTTTATTGCTTGCTTAAAATTAATCTGTGAGAAATAAGTGCTTTTTAGCCAGGAAAAAGTATTTGTTGACACTTTTTTATGTTTTGGTAAAAAGTTGTTTAAAAATACTTTTATGTGGATAACCTGCACATTTTGTGTGTGTGTGTGTGTGTGTGTGTGTGTGTGGGGGGGGGGGGGGGGTACTTTTTTGCTTTTTTTCTTTTTTTGTTTTTTTTTTCTCTCTCTCTCTCAGAATCCTTAAGAAAATATTATAGTTTGATACAACTGAATTTTACAGTATATTCTGCCACAACATTGGAAGATGCATTTTGCTATAGCCTTTGATTTCCTTGACAAGACAACCTTTTCCCCAAGAAAGCAGATTGTATAAAGTTCCTCAGTTTTTTATACGTTGATCCCAAACCTGATCCAGAAGGTTTTGTAAATCTGGCTGCTGCCAAACATTTTGTTAATTCTAATCCTCCTCTTAGTAAGGATGGGAAAGTATTTGATAAACCTTTATGCTACTGCAACTTTATTTTTATTTATTTATATTTTTTATTTATTTTTGAGAATTCTAAACTGCCAAACTTTTATGTTGACGTTTATCCTAACACTGAAGGTATGAGGAATGTTTTGGCATTAGTTTCCTTTTGTGAGGAACTCTGCATTTAGGTAGTTTGCTTTTCAAGTCGCTAATTATTCTTTGAATTTTGTTTGACTCTGCAAGTTACTGGTGACAGCTACCCTGGAAGTAATGTTGTTTTAAGGAGGTTTGTGTGGCTACAGTCTCAAAACCTCCCAGAATGTTAAAATGACATTTTGAATTCTACCTTTGATAGAGATCGTATTTGGACCCACTACTACAGAGTTTATCAAATTTATGTTGAGAGAGGTAATCTTGTTAAGGAAATTGGTCAAATTCTTGAGCCTTCTTTTCTAAATTCTCCAAGGGATTCTGTGCTCCCTTGTCTAATTTTGGCAAGAAACAAAAATGGTCTCAACAGAATGCTGGTAAGCAGATTTTTAAAAAAACAATGACATGGAACTTTGGAAAGGAAAGCATTTCCCTTGCAGAACAAAGGACAGTCAAGTAAGTCAGAATGACTATATGAAGGACCTCACCCCCCCCCCCCCCCCGACAGTCCAATATTCTTTTCAGAAAGTCTAATTTTCAGATCTCTCTTTAGCAACAGAGATGGTCTCAGACAAATGTGTGGTGAATGTGATCCAACTAAGATAGAGATGGCAGGAGGAGGAAATTCCTTCTTTTCAGGAGATTTTTTTTTCTCATTTTCCAGACCAAACACTTCTATTCTCTGTCCTCCTGTCTTGCATCAAATACTATATCTGGGGTAAATAGAAATTCCTCCCCTTTATTTAGGGAAAGGATTTTATACCATGTTTAGTGCCAAAGAAAGAACTCTTGTTGACCAGTTCTGGATCTTTCTTTCCTGAATCAGTTTGATAGTGCCCAAGTTCAAAATGCTTTTACGTTGCCCCGTCCTCATTTGAGTTTTCTAATATTGTTCAGTTTAAAAAGATGCATATCTTCACATTCCTATATATCCAGATTTCAGGTGTTTGTGTGATCCAGGCATACAAAACATTTTCAGTTCTCTGCCTTACCCTTTGGGCTATCCACTGCTCCAAGGGTGTTCACAAAGTGTGTAGCTCCCGTGGTAGCCCACTACAAGCTCTGGGGTATCCACATTTTCTGTATTTAGACAACTGACTTGTCTACCCATAGTCTTGTCAGTGTCTGGTGCCTCTCTTTGAGGCTGGGATTCTAAGTGAGCATTCAAAAATCCTTTTTGACTCTGTCTTACAGGTTTGTGTTTTGGGATGCCTGCTAGATACCTCAGTACAAAAAGCTTTTCTTCCACATGAAAAAAAAAAGATCTATATTTAGGTTCAATCCTTGGGATTTCCACTCAAACATCTGTCACAATGAGGAATGATTCCGATTTTCTGGGTCTCCTGGCTTCCAGGATTCTTATGGGGAGTTTTGAAAGAGGTATTAGAGCGAATACAGTAGCATCTGTAATCTCTTTGATCCAAGCATCAGTACCCATTGTCTTTTCAAATCCCAGTTCTGGGATTTATGAAAAGGGGAAATTAATTGGTGGAAGTATCAAATGTATCAGAATTGAAGTCTCCAGTTCTCCCGTACTGTTAAAAGCAGTCCTTCACAGCACGTTTCAGATATTGTTTGGGGAGCAGTATCAATGAGTATAAAATTGCAGGTCTATATTATATGAGCGAAAGTTCATATGAATGAATGCTGTTATGAACAAAAATGCCGGACATGGAACTTCTATTGTGGGGGGCTGTGCCCCCCCCCACACCCAGCTAAATATATATTCCAACTCAGAGATCGCACTACAGTGAGGAAAGGGCAAATATTCTTATCTTCACTGTACTGCGACCCCAGAAAAAACATTTCGATGTCTGGCATTTTCGCTCTTAAGAGTGTTCGTTCATATGAACTTTCGTTCATATAATATAGACCCTAAAACTGCATGATCTTTGGGACAAGAAAGATGGACCAAAACAAACAGAATAGATGTTTAGTCTTATAAATACTCTCAATTCTCTTACTCCTCTGTGTTCCCCTGGACCTATTTAAATGTTTTACGAACAGTAACATAGTGATGTACATAAACAAACAATTAAGGGAAACTAGATCTTGGTCCCTATGCAGACCAGCAGTGTTAGCTTGGGGATATAGCTTTGCAGCGCAGTCTCACACTACAGATACCTTACATTTCATCACTTCAAAGTTGTGACAGATAAGCTGGCAGAACCAAGGCAGACCCTCACAAATGGAAGCTGAATGGGGGGGGGGAGTCTTCCAATATTTGAGCCATCTGTGGGGAATTCATCAGGTAGAAACTTTTGCCTCCTCTCTATAAACAATCAGCTGGAAAGATTCTGTTTCAGGACTCCATACGGGGAAGGAAAATGCCGGTTTTCTTCTCTGGACAGGAATGTTCCTGTATATTTTGCCAACCTTTCCACTGATTTTTTTTCCAGGGTGGTTCTGAAGATTCAGAAGGACTTGCCAAAGATCATTATCATAACTTTCTTCAGGCCCAGGCAATATTGCTCCTGTCTTTTGGAACTGGCCAGGGGCAGTTACCACAAGCTTTCTCACAGACTGAATTTACTCATATAAGGTCAAGGGTGTTGGATAATAGATCCTAGTACTATGTAGGTACCTGTTTTCTGAGGGCATGCAACAGGTATTAATGGAGGCAAGAAAGCATGCTACTAGAAAATAATTTGTTAGCAGGTCTATGTTAAATCATCGAATGCTTAAAGCAAATGATGATTTATCGAACCCATGTAAGCGAAAGCTTACAATCTCGAATGTTTATTATGTATTTATTTTATTTATTTTTATTTTACATTTGTTGACCAGGCTAGTCTAGCTGGATATATTTCCATTTTCAGTAGAGGCCCGGGGAGAAAAGCTCCACACAAGATACAACAAAATGACAAGTTAGTGAAAAACTAATTAATTGATAAAATCTAAAAGAAAAATAGACAAGAAAAACACTAGACTACACTTTCTAAGGGAAAACAAATCGTGTTCCACAAAAAAAAAAAAAAAAAAAATTAAAACATTACATACAGTGGGGGGCTGTGCCCCCCCCCTACTTTCATATACCAACTCCGAGATCTCACTACAGTCACAAAAACGTCAAAGTAAAGGAAGCGGCCAAGAGATTTCTTTCCCAGGGAAAAAATTGGCTTGTATGCAGTTTTGCTATTTTGCCTTTTTGTGATTTCAAGTTCGATCAAGACTCATTTCAAAGAATACGTCTTCGATCATTTAATAGGAACCCTTTGTTAAATAGATATGGTTCTTTAGTTAATGCGAACAAAAGAATTAGCACCCATTTGGAGCTAGTGTTTTTCTTGTTTTACAGTATTTGTGAGAATTACTATCCTATGGCCTTCACTCCTCTGTCAAGGTTAATTTGTGAGCCATTTCAATACGTCTACCATGGATCCGCTCTTTCAGTGCATTCCCCTGTGAACAAATTTTCTGAAAGGGGTTTTACATAATAAGCTTCCCAGAAGATTGTTGGCTTCTTGAGATCTTAATGTGTTAGAGAAGCTAACATTTCCAGTTGAACCAGCTCATCTGGCTAGCTTGAGGTTCTTCAAATGGAAAACAGTTTTGCTGATTGCTGTGACTTTTGTCTGAGTTGCAGGCTCTTATGTGGGTCACCTTAAATGGGGGGGGGGGGGTTCTTTGAGAACTCAAATGGTATTCCAGTTTACCTTAAGTCAGTCTATCAATCTTCCTGTTTTGTTTACAGAACTCGAAAATGAGGGGGGAAAGATTCTTGCCTCTGATGTCTATGGACAAGGTGGGTTCTGATAGCATGCGTCAAAGCAGACTTTTTCAAATG